>NC_086448.1:48814765-48887265 GCF_028390025.1 Pseudophryne corroboree
TTGCCCAAAAGAAGCTCCACCCCCAACTGTTACGCTTTCATATACGTAAAGTTATATTGTAATCTGTGTGTCTATTTTATCAACACTGTACAGCGTTGTGGAATAGGTTTGGTGCTTCAGAAATAAATGTTACGTTATAGTATAGTCTATTTGTCTTGTCATTGTGCTGCCTAGTTCACTGCCAATCTAACAGACCAGAAGTGTACTTGTCACCGTCTGAGACACAAGAAGTATATTGTCTGTATTGCGCTACAGACACATGGCTTATTACTAAGGTCATAAGAAGCTCAAACAGAATCGGACAAGTTGATGGTTGTCTTACTATGCATGCTTATTATCCAAGTAAGGGGGATGTGCTGTAGTATTGATGTTGCCAGCGACAATAATAATAGTAATAATAATAAATTATTATATTGTGTGTGTGTGTGTGTGTGTGTGTATGTGTGTGTGTATATATATATATATATATATATATATATATATATATATATATATATATATATATATATATATATATATATTATGTACAAAAAGTTCGTGCGCAACTATGTTCTCCAATCTGTGGAACCACAAGTCTCAGTTTCCAGATTGTAATTTCCAAGACCAACCAGGTAAATCCTATGGTGTCTGTAGGTCTCCGTTGCACAATAGATCTTTGAGATCGGCGTCTCCTCTAAGCTAGTATCCACTACCAGCCAATAAAGATTTCTACAATATAAATGAAAAAGGGCGCCTCATAGTGCATAAACCAATTTTTTTTAAAAAGAAAGAAATTTCACTTCTTATTGCATGTTTGGTTTAAAAGTGACGTACCAAATGCGGCGGTCTTGACCACCGTAAGTATACACGTTTAAGGATAAATGAGTGGATATACCACCAACAGTAAAACAGTCAGCAGGCTCACCACCGACGTCTGCACACTAGGTCTTTGAGATCGGCGTCTCCTCTGAGCCAGTATCCACTATCAGCTGGACACAGATTTCTACAATGTGAATGAAAAAAAAGCCGCCTCATAGTGCATAAACCAGTTTTTTAAAAAAGAATTTTATTTTCACTGCTTGAAGCATGGTTGGCTTAAAAGTGACGTACCAGATGCGGCGGTCTCAACCACCGTAAGTATACACGTTTATAGATAATGAGTGGATATACCACCAGCAGCAACAATCAGCAGGCTCACCACCGACGTCTGCTCCTTCACGCCAGGCCACACCCCTACACGTTTCGTCACGATGGACTTCGTCAGAGGGGTTGGCCTAGCGTAGCACAACCTTCCTTTATATAGCAACAATCAACCAATCATAAAATATACCATTATTAACATATTTGTATAACAAAGCGTCAGCGTGAAGCAAGTTTGCTCCCATTTAATATAAAATACATTTCTATATTCAATACCGACCACGGACAACTAATATTAGCCATATAAAATGATCCAACCATTAAAAAAATTATGTAAATACATTCAAAATCTCATATAAGTGGTGTAAATAAACCTCAATTAGTTCCAATTAACTAAAAAGCCTTTCTAACAGAAGTGTCATTATTCTAAATTACAAACAGCCCTTCTTCCTATAATTCTAGCTTAAAAATGGAGTGATTGTCAATACCTTCATTTAAACCTGCTGGGTATAACGTTGTGAGGGTCATTATCCAAAAGGGTTTCTCTTCTAGCCAATAACTTCAGTCGATCACCCCCTCGTTTATCTAGTTTCACATTTTCCAACCCCATAAATTTCATTTGTGGTTGGATTACTTTGTTGGCAGGTTTTAAAATGTCTGGGGACACTATGATTATCAAGATTATTGTTGTATATTTCTATAATGCTCTAAAATCCGCAGTTTTAAAACCTTTTGGTTTTACCCACATACTTGTGTCCACAGCCACATATAAGCATAGTGACTACAAATGTGGGTATGTCAATTAATAAATTGCTTGACCTGATTAGCCACATATATCATCTCCCCAATCTGCATAAAAATAAAGAAAATCTCCTGGACGCCCGATAGTGTCGGGCATAGGGGTCCCTGACCTCGAGAGTGGTCAGAGGTGGTGGATAGCGATGGTGAATATTATATGAGGGTCCTTTATTGGGATGCATAGGTATAAGTAGTCTAGACGGTGATGGCAATATGGTGACACTTTGTAAATGGAAGGATAGTTATACATGGGGGACTATAGATATAACTCCCTGTCACGTCGATACCTCATGATAAAGGGATGTATCGGTGTGAGTGCTGGGGGTCAAGCGAGCCGTCTATGGAAGTGAAGAATTGGATTTCATTGTGGATTGTTTGAACTTGTGGTTAAAACACATGTATTTTACGGTGTTGGGAGAGTCTTTTATCCACGCTGTGGGACGGCGATGGGGACGGTTGGCGCCCCAGTTTAGCACATCTATACTTGGGGGAATGGGACACAAAACTGTATATATATAACCCTGTTACCCGGGGATATTGGCGTGGTAGGGTAGTTGGTACTATGAGGTGAGGGTGGGATACCACGTTGTGTTGAGGTGTATGGGAGTGAGTTTGATGGGGGTGGGTATTGGGGGGTGGTCATGGGTGTATTGGGGGCGTATGTAGGTGGTGCCGGAGGACTGTGGGATTGTATAGTTTGGGATGGGGTGAATGGGTTGGTCGCTTAACGGGAGCAACGCGTACGCAGGGGTTGTATCATAGTGGGTAAATTACTGTATGGTTGTGGGGTTGGGGGCTTGTTGGTATGGGGGTGGGCTCGCTAGGCCAACCCTCTGACGAAGTCCACGTCATGCGCGAAACGCGTAGGGGTGTGGCCTGGCGTGACGAGCCGGACGGGGGTGAGCGCATGCGGTGTGGCTGGCTGGGGGGTAGTGCCACGCTGGGTTCGTGTTACGGTGTATCTGTCGGTGGTGGTCAGCGGGGGAACGGCATCTGGGTTAGCACGGAGCCTAACATGCTTCAAGTAAGGTTCTTATATTACCACACTAGGTTATATAAACTGGTTTATGCCTCTGAGCGCGGTTGTGTCTGCACATGGTAGTATCGGTGTCAGCTGATAGTGGATCTGGCACTGCTGAGGAGTCGCCGATCTCATTGACCGTGTGCAGACGTCGGGGTGAGCCGCTGACTGTGTACGGGTGGGGTATATCCACTCATTGAGCCTTTAACGTGTATACGTACGGTGGTCAAGACCGCCGCATTTGGTACGTCACTTTTAACCCACACATGCAATAAGAAGTGAATTATGCGTCTGTTTATTAAAACTTGGGTTATGCACTATGAGGCGCCCGTTTTCTTTATATGTGTAGAACTATATATATAATATATATTATATATATATATTATATCTATATTATAGTTATATTATATATAATTCTGGCTGGCTAATGTTCTCAGGCTGCCCTGTATGGCTGCCTGTGTCTTATGTGTAGTGCCATTAGTGTTACAGTGCCAGCGTATCCTGACATTTAGAAGGCTTATGGGCCATTAGGGCGTCATGAGTTTTACTACACTACATCCATCTGGAGCTGTTTCATACGTCACGATCCACGTGGACTACGAGTGGGCATGGTAACCCTGTGCCGAGCGAGGCACCGTGCCCCAATGGCGAGGGACACTGTGCACAGTGGTGGGTCCCCTGTCACTTTACGCAGAAACGACACCAAAGATAGTTTACAAAAAATCCCTCATGTCAAACTGTGCCTGGCGACCAGTGAGGTCGACAGTCTGTAGGTGCGACCAGTCTTGATGACCTACAGGACTCGTCCCCTTTTAGAATTGGGGACACCAGAGTATAATAGAGTCTGGGACATACGGACACAGAGGAAGGAGGGCCCTGCTCTCAGGCGTACTATAAACTTTGATGATAAATGAAAGTCGGTGACGTATATCTGGGTATGTGCTGGCATGTGCCGTCTGTTGTCTCCGAATCGTCCTAGACAGCGCATTATATACATAAATACAACCCCCCCCCCCCCCCCACACAAATATACAAATATCGGTCAAGGTTCACCCGCTGCTAATACACTGATAAGTGACACAGTGTAACCAGCCATTACATGTGTAAGTTATATTAACAAACATTCTCATTGTTACGCACTGAAAAGGGAAAGATTTGTTTATTTTTACACGTGTCACATTCTATTCAGGTGTCTGGACCCACATCTACAGTAACAATTGCACAACCAGAGTTGTGGGTTATAGATGCTCATGTGGGAGGAGTCGCTCTGTGTCATGTGACGTATGTACATGTGTGGATAGTATGGAGAGTATTTGGGATGTAATGGATATGTACTGCCATTTTATTTGTGTTGATGATTCCATATCTAAATTACGTTTACCATGGCCCTTTTCTTTATAATATATATAATATATGGGTGTGATACCTGATCCCGTGGTGGGGATACCCGCGGTCACATTAAAGACACCAGCATCAGACTTTTAGAATGCTGACAGGGGAAGGGGTAATTAATTTACCCTCTCCTGCCCCCTCCCTAACCCGTCTGCAGAGGTGGTTAGGGTTAAAATAGTGGGTGTGGCGGCTAGGGATAAGACGCGGGAGGGGGCTATGGTTACCCCCCTTCTAGTGCCTAAGCTTAAACCCCCCCTGGGCCCTAACCGTCGATACTTACTTACCTCCGGGATTCCGAGTGGTGTCAGGATTCTGGTTTCTGTCACATGACTGTGGGCATTGCGACCGCCGGGATGCTGTCCACATTATATATATATATATATATATATATATATATATATATATATATATATATATATATATATATATATAATATAAATTTTTTTATTTTTTTAATGTGCTCTTGGCTTTTAATCTATAGTTGTTTTTGGGTTTATATGAACGCTATGTATCTTTGTATGTTTTTAACTGTGGTGGGTGTGTCACATTGGGGTATGTATAGGGGACAGTGTCCTACTTATTTATCTTGATAAAAGTCCAAGGAAAGGACAGAAGCGTTGATCCTGTTGTATGGTGACATAAAGATTTCTTAAGGTTTTGCAAGACTGGTGAGTGCACCCCCTTATTGAAGTGTGTGTGTGTGTAGATATAGGATGTGACTAACCAAATTGAAACCTCTTGTCTGTTTACAAAACGGAAATAAAATTTCACTTTATTTTCTGTTACTTTCTCTTAGATTTCATTCTTAGTGGTTGGTGGTTCTTCTTGGAAATGATTCATTTTCACACCTGTATTGTTTGATTACTCGCATGAACAGGTTGAGTCTCCCATATACCATATGCAGATTATTCCGAAATCTAAATAATTTTTTTAGCACGACTAAGATAGTGACACCGATGCTTTCTGGTGGTTCTATGGTGGTCATTCCGAGTTGTTCGCTCGGTAATTTTCTTCGCATCGCAGCGATTTTCCGCTAACTGCGCATGCGCAATGTTCGCACTGCGACTGCGCCAAGTAAATTTGCTATGCAGTTAGGTTTTTTACTCACGGCATTACGAGGTTTTTTTCTTCGTTCTGGTGATCGTAATGTGATTGACAGGAAGTGGGTGTTTCTGGGCGGAAACAGGCCGTTTTATGGGAGTGTTTGAAAAAACGCTACCGTTTCTGGGAAAAACGCGGGAGTGGCTGAAGAAACGGAGGAGTGTCTGGGCGAACGCTGGGTGTGTTTATGACGTCAAACCAGGAACGACACTGACTGAACTGATCGCAGATGCCGAGTAAGTTTGAAGCTACTCAGAAACTGCTAAGTGTCTAATCGCAATTTTGCTAATCTTTCGTTCGCAATTTTGATAAGCTAAGATTCACTCCCAGTAGGCGGCGGCTTAGCGTGTGCAAAGCTGCTAAAAGCAGCTTGCGAGCGAACAACTCTGAATGAGGGCCTATGTACACAAACTGTATCATGCCAAATTTGTTTACAGATATTGTATAAAATAACAGTGTGTGGGCGGGATGTACTAAAGCAAAAATGCGGTAAAACCCCCGAAAACGGGGGTTTTACCGCATTTTCATATTTACTAAGACCCTACCGCAGCGTTTTCGGCGTCCAGGGTTTCGCCATCTCTGGATGGCGAAACCCTATAGAAGCCTATGGGCTTCTTTTCGCCGACCGCCGCAACCCGCCGACACCGTCGACCCCCGCCGCAGACGCCGACCCCCCTTCCCCCTCGCTTACCTTCCTCCAGGCTGCCCTGGACCCGGAAGGTAGTGTCTTCCTCCCCCTAGCAACGCAGCCGGACGTCCTTCCGGCTGCAGGGGGGAGGAGGAGGTGCCGGGGGCAGCCTGCTGCTGCTTCCCGGCATATAGCCAGTGTGGGGACCCCGGGGAGGTGACGGAGACCCCCCGCAGACCACCTAACAGGTATCGCGGGGGGCCTCCGTCATCGCATCGCGATGTTGATCGCATATGTTAGTACATATGCGATCAACATCGCTGCGGTAACCGGCGAGGGGCGGCGATGTATGTTAATACATCCCGCCCTGTGTATAAAACAAATGCATTCTGCGTTTATACCTGTGTCCCATCCTGAAGATGCATCATTATGGTGCAAATATACCAAACTACAGAAAAATCCAATATACTAGTCCTAAGAATTTTTATCTTCCACCGTTTCCTCCTCATGTTTTGCTTCCTCCTTGTTTTGGCCAAATTGGCTTAAAAAAGAAAGCAAAACAAATAAAATGTACTCTTAAAAGCTATATGCGTGTCACAGATGTCTTTTGCCAACATTCTGTCATGATTGAGCAATCCACACAGGAAAAGGTTGGAAAGCTTCATTTAATGAAAAGATTTCCTCTCCCTCAGGGATATTCTACCTAATGGCCTCTGGCTGCTGTGGAACTGCACATCCCAGCATGCCCTGCCACAGATTTAGCGAGCCCTAATAGCCAAACTGTGTCAGGGCATGCTGGCTTGTGTAGTTCCCCAGCCGCTGGCTGGCCACGTGTGTAATATACCCCTGCTCTAGCGGTTTCAGTGTTTAACCTTATAATGCCCCCTTCCATCTGATTAGAGGGATCAGTTGTTGGGTCTCGGGAAAAGGAGTGGTTGGGTCTCGGGAAAAGGAGCTTCCTAAAATAGACAGGTATGGATCAGAATAAACCCATCTATAGGGAAGAGAGACCTGTTGGTTATGGCTTACATTCTACAGCGAGGGTTCAGAAGATTTTATAGTGTGAATGCCCCAAATCGCGTGTTCTGATATTGTGCGTGAAATTGGAACGATCGTTGCATCGTACATGGTTGATGTGTGTACCTTTTTTATAGGATTGAATCCGAATAAACAGCATAGCAGTGACCGTGTGGCTATTTCTATATGGAAGCGACATTGCTTGGCTGTGATATAGAGCCTTAATATAGAGTACAGCTTGTATGGTCTATGGTGAGTGCTGAGGATCCGTTGTTTTCTATTCTATACGTGGTAACATCAAGCTGTATGTTTGCAATGTGGCCGACTCTGGATCTAGCACAGACCGCTCAGCACACAGTGCGATGTGAGCTGAGCGAGGGGGGGGGGGAGGGGGGGTCAGGGGAGCTGCTCATTTCTCACTCAATAGATTTGGCATGCATGCCAAATCTAGAGTCGGCGATAGAGACACGCGGGACCACGCATCACTGTCGCCGGCACCCCTACACACGGAGAGATCCGTGCTTATTTTCTAAGCTGTCTAGTCATATTGCTTAGAATTTAAGCACAGATCTCTCCGTGTGTGTCCCCTTTAGTGTATAAAGTTTCAATGCTAACTGTGTGACACTGAGTACTGTCCCTTTTAATTTTGTTGAGATTGTGGGGGCTGGTGTCCTTGCCATTGTCCTTCTGTAGTGTTTATCTACTGCACAGTGTGACTTGTATTTTCCAGATGTACACTACTTCTAAATAGCTTTGTGTGTGTATAAAGTTGCAGAGCGCTTATTGTGTGTGCTAGATGTGTCCGGGATACATGACCAGAACGGTTCTCCTTCCTCTTGATCTTTGTGTTGGATGTAATTGGCTGTGTCTGGTCTTACTCTGACTGCAGGGACAAATGCCCAGTACAACTTCTCGTGTCCTGTGCACTGATCACACCACAAAGCATCCCTAAAGCCAGTCCCCTGCAACCAACAAACAAACAAACAAACGTGCAAGTGGTTTATCAGCTGCACTTTGTGTCACACCTATGTTATCATAGGTTTAGCTGTAGATTGCGGGCTAGATGCACCATCGCTTGGAGAGTGTTAAAATGGATAGAGAAAAAGTACTAGCCAATCAGCTCCTAACTGCCATGTTACAGGCTGTTAGAAAAATGACAGTTAAGAGCTGATTGGCTGGTACTCTTTATCTCCATTTTATCACTCTCCAAGCGATGATGCATATTACCCTGTGTTTGGTTCTAGGGTCTCATGGTGTAAATTAGGGCATCCTTGGACTTGCGGGTTAAACACAACCTATTGCTCTCTGCAGACACGGCCAGTAGTGCCTGGATTTGTGGCTTTTATTAAATAACCCAAAGAAGTTTGCTCCTGCACAACTAATGCAACCGAAAGCATGAAGACGCCTGGATTTTGAAGGAGACACAAAAGCTGCAATTAGTATTCAAGTTTTTTTTTTTTTTTTTTTTTTTTTTGTATGACAGTAAAGTTATACATGCCGTGTGTGTAGCTGCGGCTTCAAAGCCGGTTTGTGGGCGATGCATGGAGCGTTTGAAGCCTCAGAGTGACCTTATTGAAGTGAAGAGCGTATTTCCTTCATCTCTGCTCTCTCTGTCTTCTACATACAGTACATTCAGAGCCTGTGTTTTATTAGAATGCCCAGAGCTAGGTATGTACTGTACATAAATTGTCTGGGAATATCGGGAGGAGTTTCAGGAGGGGAATCGAAGTGAATTTTCCGTATTTCTTTGTTGCACCAGCATAAAGTGTCCTTAGAGCACAAAAGGTTCCACAATTTGCAGACGGAGATTGAGTGCTATGTTACAAGCTGTGTTTGGAGCTGGTAGTTTAGCTCTCTCCACATTATCACTTTCCAAGGCTTTATTGCATCCCACGTGATCCCTGTCTCAATGCGGCTGTGGACACGTTTTTTGCTGCTTGACCAAATTTATTGGCCTCTTATCCAATTATGGTAAATATTCCCCCCCCTCCCCCAAAATAAAGTAACCTATATAGTTTAATCATCCAAACAAGCTTTACCACCCTCTGTCCCAATTAGTTTAAAGAATCTTCGTCCGCCGTGCTGCGATCTGGATTACACCTTATTCTGTGCAACAGACTTACTGGGAACCCTGCTTAGATATCCCAAAAAGTTTCCTTCGTGCAACCTCAAAAATGTCACTTCCCTATCTCCATGTCTGTATTATAGGAAAATGCGATTGCAAGCTCTTGAGACAAGACTGGTTGTTTAATTAAATGATAGCAGTAACAAAACAGTCACTGACACTTTGGGCTGAACATTTGACATATCTGCCTACATCAGAATGGTCTCTGACAGCGCTGTCCAGCTGTTCATTTTACACCACAATCCCAATTTGCCGGAGCTGTCTGACTTGGTTCCGGACTGTAAGGATGTACAGCACGCCTCACCCTTATTGCATCGGTAATTGGTTGTGCTCTACTAATTTTGCAATTTAAATGGATGACTAATTAGTTACACAAGCTCACTTATCGCTTTCATGGATGAATTATGATAACCTAATTTAAGATTTAAAAAAAAATGTTTTTTATTAGTCTTCAGGGCACTTAAAAACGGGATCGGTATGAAATACCTACAATCAAAATCCCGACAGAAATTGACCGACTGTCAAAATCCCGACATGGACAAAATACCGACATTTAAAATACCGACAAGGTCAAAATACCGACATGTAAAATGTCGACTGGTCAAAATGCTGACATATGGGTTTTTGTGTATGTCGACATGGACACCATATAAGTGTACCGCGTCCCCTCGCATGGCTAGCTGCGCTCGCCATGCTTCGGGCACGGTGCCTCGCTGCGCTCGGCACACTATTATATTCACCCTCCAGGTCCACTGGGATAGTAAAGTATGAACAAATGAGTTTTTCATTGAAACCGACGTCAGCATTTTGATCTGTCGACATTTTAAATGTCGGTATTTTTACCTTGTCGGGATTTTGACCATCGGTCAATTGCTGTCGGAATTTTGATTGTAAATTGACTGCATCCGCTTAAAAACACGTGTGGTATTTTTTTTGTTTAAAACGAAAGCAATTATACAAATGTCCACTTTAGTATTTGATCAAAACATCTACCCTATTATGCCCTAAATCTTATTTTCCTTGACTGTAGGTTGTTTTTTTTTTTGCCTAATCTTCTGTCTTCTAGTAAAAAGAATTCCCTGAAGTGCTCGGTTCTGATGACCCTTTTCTCCGCCTCATTATTTTGACCTTATTGCTTTTATAGGAATTAAAAGTTGCCACTGGGTGGCATTCCTGCTAATTTTGGTAGCGGTCCAAATGGGTGGTATTCATGTGACCGGCGGTCAGCTGACAGACAGTCACATGACCTCCTCCACCATCCCGACGGCTCACTATCCCGATGGGCAGCATGCCGACCAACAGGGACTATTTCCACGACACCCATAGAGTGGGAATAGAACCCGTGGCGACCGCAGGTCGCCACCGAGCCCAGAGCGCAGCGAGCCCGCAAGGGGCTTGCTGCACTCGCCCCTCCCCGCTGGGATCCCGGCGTCGGTATACTGCCGGGATCCCGGCGTCGGTAAGCTGACCGACGGTCTCCTGACCGCCGGTCAGCCGTACTACACCTGTCCAAGGAACAGGACACCATGTACTAGTGATGTCAATGAGTATAGTGTAGGACAGTGGTTCCCAAACTCTGTCCTCTAGGCATCAAACTGACTGCGGTACTAAATAAGTCACCTGTGGCCAAACATGTTAAAACCTGGACTGTTAGGGTGCCTTGAGGACCGAGTTAGGGAACTACTGGTGTAGGAGATAATGACTTAAAAACAGCTTTCCACCGTAGTGACCGTGATGCGTGAAAGCAGAGCCGGCCTTAACCAATATGATGCCCTAGGCAAGATTTTGGCTGGTGCCCCCTAGCACTGCCGCTAGTTCCGCCTCTGACCCTGCACGCATTTCCCAGCACCATCACCCCTCAACCATAGCAGTCCTCATTTTGGTGCTCCTACCCCCTATATTTTAAATAGAAACAGTGCGCACATTCGGTGCACATCCCAAAAAGGGGCGTGTTCTTGCTGTAAAGGGGCATGGCCACACAACAGTATCCCCAAGTCAAATTACGTCACACAGTAGTGCAACTTTATTCACATTTATATAATGCGATAGAGGGGGTCATTCCGAGTTGATTGCTAGCTGCAGTTGTTTGCAGTGATCAGGCTAAAAATCTGCATTTCTGCCCATGCCCCGCAATGCGCACACGCGACGTACGGGTGCAAAGCCCGTTGTGGTTGTGCACCGGTTCTAGCGAAGTTTTCAATCGCACTGACGGCCGCAAGAAGTTTGACAGGAAGGGGGCGTTTCTGGGAGTCAACTGACCGTTTTCAGGGAGTGTTTGCAAAAATGCAGCAGTGTCTGAAAAAACGCAGGCGTGGCTGGGCGTTCGCTGGGCGTCAAATCTGGACACGAATAATCTGAAGTGATCGCAAACGCTGAGTAGGTTCAGAGCTACTCAGAAACTGCACAAACTGTTTTTTTTCTGAGCTCTGATGCACATGCGTTCGCACTTCTGCTAAGCTAAAATACACTCCCCAGTGGGCGGCGGCATAGCGTTTGCACGGCTGCTAAAAATAGCGAGCGAGCGATCAACTCTGAATGAGGGCCTGTGTCCTTTATTCACGTTACATCACACAGTAGTACCACTTTACCTTATATATGTTACGCCTCACATTAGTTCCCCTTATTCACATTACATCACACTGAATTGCTCCTTATTCACATTACACCGCACAGCAGTGCCCTTTCTATATGGTACACCAAACAGTAGAGCACCTTATACACATAATGCCACACATTAGTAATGCCTTTATACACATACCACACAGTAATGCCCCTTACACATATTACACATTATTAATGTCCTTATGAACATAATGCGCCTTACACATTATGCCAACCTTTATTAATGTCCCTATACACATAATGTCCCTTACACATATGCCGCACATTATTAATGCACTTATACACATAATGACACACACAGTGCCCCTTACACATATGCTGCACATTATTAATGCATTTATACACATGACACACATAATGCCCCTTACACATATGCAGAACACTATTGCACAACCAACCTACCCGCACACAGCACTCACACAGCCATTAACACTGTGACCTCTGCCTCTGCTTGGATGCAGATGTGTCCTCATACATCTTGCCGCAATACGCCATGCAGCAGGAGATGACTGGCGTGAGTCAGCTAGCAGCTCTAGGCCAGCTCTGCTAATGTCAGGCACCTTTTTCCTTTTTTGCCGAAAATGCATTTTATTTGCTGCTGATTAAAATATGTGGCATGCCTATATTCTTTGTATGACTGCGGCTGTATCTGCATATGAAATGCTACGTTACCTAGTGATTTCCAGGAATACACTGTAACGTAGCATTTCGTATGCAGATACAGCCGCAGTCACACAAAGAATATAGGCATGCTGCATATAATTTTAATCAGCAGAAGCTGCTTGTGCTCCTAGACATTCCAAATGCCCTAGGCATTTGCCTACTTTGCCTATACCTAGGTCCGGCTCTGCGTGAAAGGGATGGTTTATATCGGGGTGGGGAACCTTTTTTCTACCGAGGGCCATTTGGATATTTATAAAATCCTTCGGGGGCCATACAAAAATTCTCAACTTAAAAAATGACCCTGCCCCCCAGTAGGTCTGCCCCTTAGAGGTACTGTGTGTGCGTACCGGAGGCGCGCATGCGCCCAGTTAAAATGGGACGTGATACACATATGCCCCCAATAGTGCGGTGCCAGATCCACAATTGCCCCCACAGTGCCAGATATACAGATGCCCCCACAGTGCCAGGTATACAGATGTCCCCACAGTGCCAGGTATACAGATGTCCCCACAGTGCCAGGTATACAAATGCCCCCCACAGTGCCAGGTATACAAATGCCCCCCACAGTGCCAGGTATACAAATGCCCCCCACAGTGCCAGGTATACAGATGCCCCCCACAGTGCCAGGTATACAGATGCCCCCCACAGTGCCAGGTATACAGATGCCCCCCACAGTGCCAGTTATACAGATGCCCCCCACAGTGCCAGTTATACAGATGCCCCCCACAGTGCCAGGTATACAAATGACCCTCAGTGCCAGGTATACAGATGCCCCCACGGTGCCAGGTATACAGATGCCCTCCCCTCTGTGCTGCTTACTGTGCTCCTTTCGGCGGGACACGGAGGAGAGTGCGGCTGTCGGGTGGGAGCGGCGGCGTGTAGTACTTCAAACCAGCCGCTGGTTCGAGAGCCAATCAGAGCTCGCGGACCGGCAGCCGCGGCTCCTGATTGGCTGCCGGTTTGCGAGCTCTGATTGGCTCATGGACCGGCGGCTGGTTTGAAGTACTACACGCCGCCGCTCCCACCCGACAGCCGCGCTCTCCTCCCTGTTCTGACAGCTGAGACACGCTGCCGCCGGACTGAGCTGCAGCGTGTCTCACTGACACAAGCTGGTGGGCCGGACCAAACGGCTTCGGCCCGCGGGCCGGAGGTTCCCCACCCCTGGTTTAATATGCTAAATTGGATAAAAGGGACATAACTTAACTTAAATCTCATGTTATGTTTATCTTTTTTTTTTTTTTTTTTTTTGGTTTGTTGGTACGCTTTTAGCACAACTTTTGCTTGTAGATTCCTCTTGTTCGACTTTGCTGAAAGATTGGAATTCCCCCCCCCCCCGATTTTGTTAGGGAATGACTATCTTCTGCAGTTTCCTGTTAATTTCCTGCTTCCTCATTCTCCAATTCTTTAGATGGAAATTGCTGCCTAGAGGGGGGGGAAAAATTTGTTCTTTTAAAATATTTACCAGTTGACTTTCATTTTCACAACTCCATGCATGGTTTCGGAACCAAAGGCTCCTTAAACTGAACATAAAACTTTATTTTTAATTTTACAATTTATAAGTCTAAGCCATATTATATGAAGATGTGCCTATCTAATAGTTGTTTTTCCATCAAATAATAGCTGTGACTGGATAAAGTGTTAGACACTTGTTTATGCACTGCGAACAGTTGACCTACACACTAACCCCAGATACGCCTTTACACAGCACTGCCCTGATGTTTATCTTGGGTAACGGTTTACAGAGAGTATAAAGCTACAATGTCACAAAACCAATCTTCTTATTTCAAGCCTTACTTTATATAGTGATCTCATATTGGGGGTCATTCCGAGTTGATCGCAGCAGCAAGTTTGTTAGCAGTTGGGCAAAACCATGTGCACTGCAGGGGAGGCAGATATAACATTTGCATAGAGAGTTAGATTTGGGTGGTTATTTTGTTTCTGTGCAGGGTAAATACTGGCTGCTTTATTTTTTTCACTGCAATTTAGATTTCAGTTTGAACACACCACACCCAAATCTAACTCTCTCTGCACATGTTACATCTGCCCCACCTGCAGTGCACATGGTTTTGCCTAACTGCTAACAAATATGCTGCTGCGATCAACTCTGAATTACCCCCTATGAACGGAGCTGTGCAATGAAGAGACATTTTGCAGTGTCCGCCCCCTTCTGCTTGTGTCTTCCCCTACAGATGCTTTTGTCTTCTGTACATAAATATGCTAACTGCTCCAATTTATTTATGCATGTCTGAATTTATCTACGGTCTTTGCTTCCCCCTTGTATGGCGCTACTGAACCCAAGTGGCGCCTTATTAACTAAAAGAAGCATAATTTGCTTTTCTTGCTCATTGGTCCGGCCCCTCCTGTGTTATAGTACACTTATTCCTACCACAGACTCCCAAATCGCCTCCCACAGCAGGAGGTCAGCAGTCAACAGGGGACGGAGGAAGGAAAGCGTGAGGTCTATGAAGGCTAGGTGGCGCTAAGGAGCAAACATATGCATTGTAGCTTCGCCAGCTCCCATTGCTTGGGCCTGATCCATCACCGTTCTAACGCGTTTTGCCTTGCGTGTCTGTGGGACCACATGAGTTATGCAGATGTGCAGGAAATTTGGATTGAGTAGGACGATGAGCACCAACTGCAACTGAGAGCAGGACGTCTGGAGAGCGTTACTCCTGGGGATCCACTTCATTCAGAGACCCATTTTTAAATCTGTGCCTGTGTAAGGGCAGCTTTATTCTTGGAGAGAACATACAAACTCTACACAAATGACTTCTGATTCCAAACCCAGGACCCTAGTCCTGCAAGACTCACAACACTCATGAGACTGTTTCTCTGATCAGGTTTAGATGTATTTGCATATTGCACCTTGCATTACTAGGTAGAGTGTATGGTGAAGGGTCTCTCGCACACAAGTCTATGTGTGACAAATCATCCCATTGTCAGGCCATGTATGCATAATATCTCTGTGGCTCCCGGGAGCACTGACTGTATGGCAATGAGCAAAGTTTATCATCATCATCATCACCACCATCCATCATCCTCCTTTATTTATATGGCACCACAAGGGTTCCGCAGCGCCTAACAAAGTACATAAACAAATGAACAAAACAAGAACAGTGACTTATAGTACAAAACAATATAGGACAAGTACAAGGTATATAAACGTAGCTGCATCAATGGACATGACACTGATATAAGCATCAGTGTGGCTGAAACCGAGGGCTAGGTGCTGGTGTAAGGAGTATGGTGTAGAACAGTGGATCTCAAACTCTGTCCTTAGGACCCCACACAGTGCATGTTTTGCAGGTAACCCAGCAGGTGCACAGGTGTATTAATTACTCACGGACACATTTTAAAAGGTCCACAGGTGAAGCTAATTATTTCACCTGCGATTTTGTATGGAGACCTGCAAAACATGCACTGTGTGGGGTCCTGAGGACCGAGTTTGAGAACCTGTGGTGTAGAAGATAGTATAAGGAACAGAAGGAAAAGCACATGACAAGCCGTCACCCTGAGTGGCAGATGGGATGGATTGCAAGGTACAAAGGGAGACAGAATATAAAACAAATGAAAAACAAAGTATTTTATAGGATTTACTCTAAGAATCAGTCACAAGCGACTATGTATTAATATGTCTAGTCTATCTGCATATATTCGGATGTAATAGGAGTAATACGCTTTATAAAATTGGTTTTATTGAAAGATGTAAAATAAATAAAACCAAAGCCGAATAGCATTATTAATGTTAGAAAGCATTAAAACATGGTTCATCAAGGTTTCTAATGCATGATTTAATTTTTTCCCCCCATTAAAACATTAATGCAAAAATGGTTTAAACAACATCAACTACAAAAAAAATTATATTTTTTTTCTCCCCCAACCCTGCCTGTCATACTTCAGTACATTCCAGAGTTTGGAGTATAAAAATCATTAGAATAATACAAACAGGATATCTATAACACATAAATATCCTCTTTGCATGATTCATATCACCTTTATGTTATTCTAATTCTATTTATAGTCAAAACTCACCACCAGATCATGTGTGTGTGTGTAAATCTGGTTCTGATACTACCCCCGCTGACCTCACCTCACTGCTGAACAGTGTATTCATTGATAGTGGTGCATCCTGAGACACTACCCCTGTGCCCCAACACTTCGCGCCCTGGGAGTTTTGCTGTATGATCGATCGCCTGTGGTATTAAACAAAAAAACGTTTTTTTTTGTAAAATCTGTTTAGCCGCTCGGCTGAGTGTGAACAGTCTATAATGTGAGATCTATGGACCCTGCCAGAGCTTGGCGCACTGGAAACGTAAACGGGGACTTCACTGAGGTGTATTTCTGGCTTTTCCTATGTAAGCAATTCAGCACGAGGCTCTTAATTACATTTTACTACCACAAACCACTGGCTGATGCTGCGCTTCGTTACAAAGTTCATTGGATGGGTGACTGTGTGTAATAAGCCAGTCATCTTGCCAGAGGATGACCAGAGTATAGTTGTGGGTGTTGGTGAGTTTATTTGCTGCTCGAATTGTTTAAAGCATCTTTGTGTTTACAAACATAGATTTGTTGTTGCACTTTGGTTTTGTTCTAGCGGATTATGGATTACACTTGTGTCAGATATTGCTTTGCTGCCATCTATAGTCGGACTGGGATATTTATTTGTCATTTATTTGTTCTTTAGACTTAAGGTAGCAATGGGCGATATACGACCCTACCGAGCCCCCACCTACGGCCCCCAGCTCAATCCTGCTTTGTCAGATTTGCGCTTAACATTTTGTGTATATTTCATGCTGATATTTATTACAGATAATGACTTGCTTTGATTAGATTGTGGAATTATTATTGATGTGAATACCTTGTTATTGCAGGTTAGTGTGCCCCTGAAGTGTAGCCGTTTCCCTAACACTAATTTTAGGAGACGGGAATGTTTTGAGCACTTGAAATTGTGAGATGCAATATTGAAGACTTGTTATACACGTATTTATTTTCATTTTTGCCCGTTATGTGTTTTAAAAACTCCGGCTCTTCCTTATCCTCGCGCATAGTTTTCCTGTATTCCCTTTGTTATTTATCTTAAGTCTGTACGTTCCCATTAAACAGGCTCCTCCCACTTCTGTGAAATCACAACAAAACTGTGCTGATTTCTGAGAGAAAACCTGGTGGTGGAGGGGGTGGGTGGAATTATTGGTTGCAAAAAAACAAGCTGTGTTACTGTATGTTCTGTCACAGATGTATCCGGTGTGAATTCCTCTTCATTATAAATCACTAAATTATCTCATATTTCTTGTGGCATGGTTTTACTTACGCAGAATACGTTCTTGTACGACACACCTTTAAAGTGACCATGTTACAGCTCAGTGAACAAACATCTGTTTTTGGACCCTCAAATAAGGAAATAACTTTCTGGCTCTTTGTTTAAAATAGATCTACATTACGCTGCCCAAAGTTCACATCCCTCTCGGCAGCCAAGAAACTGCAAAAAATAAATAAACCGCAAGTCTTTCACATCTTTCTTTTTTTTTTTTTTCCCCCTCAAGACCGAGAACCACTAGAGCTAAGAATTAATGTAAGAGCTATACACACTAGAGCCAAAACATAACGATGAACAATAAAAAGCCATCCACAATTCATTAAAACGTAGGCGATACCTACAAAATGTAGGTTTAGACTGCAGACTTTGTGGTAGTATTGTTTTAATTCAGGCACTGACTTAATTTTAGTAGGCATGATTCGTGTGTGGGGGTAGACGGCTGAAACCCCTCCAGTGTGTTTACACAGTGACTGCATCTGGTACAGGTCAGAAAGCTGAAACCATTGTTATGTCACCTGCTGTTGCAGAGATCTCATTGGCTCTACAGCTATGTATGAAACATCCCATCACCACTGTTCATGTCTGCAAATCTGTCAGTCCCTCTGCAGCTGATCAGCTAGAGCAGGCCTGGCCAACCTGTGGCTCTCCAGTTGTTGTAACACTACAAGTACCATCATGCTTTGCCACAGTTTTGCTATTAAGGAATGCTAGAACAGTACAAGGGCATGCTGGGATGTGTAGTTTCACAACATCTGGAGAGCCACAGGTTGGCCAGGCCTGTGCTAGAGTGCACTTCTGGCCGTCTGCAGCAGGGGGGCGGAAGCGAGAGTATAATGGTGACATTTAGCTAAGTACAAATACTCTCCTACGTATCCCTCAGGTTGGGTACGGACAGGGACGGAATGGGGAATCTGCCCTGGTATATGTGATGTACGCATGTCACAGGGGGTTGCGCGCACGTCCCGGGGGAGCGTGGTCGCAACGCAGCACCCCCCCATTACCATGGTAACAGACGTCCCTGCGGTGCAGACACGACACACGGGGGCGTGCCGTGAGTCGGGGGCTGTGCGCGGCCTTCCCAGCTCTCTGTGGACCGGACCGGGCCACCTACCCATTGGCCCTTCTGGCAATTTGTCATAATTGCCAGATGGGCAGTCCAGCCCTGGGTACGGTTGACCGGCGGTCAGCAGACTGACGCTGGGATCCCGGACGCCAGAATGCCGACAGGGGGGTGAGCGCAACGAAGCCCCTTGCGGGCTCGGTGGCTTGTTGCGTTCGCCACAGGTTCTGTTCCCACTCTATGGGTGTTTTGGACACCCACGGGTGGGAATAGTCCTGGGCCCCCTGTCTGTGGGCTGACCGCCAGGTTCATAACTACATCCCGTATTTCTCAGCTCAGTAATGCACATCAGTTGTCCCTATTTTATACTAAGGGGCAATGTATCAAACCTTCTAGACATGACCAGTGGAAGTGTGGCCCATACCAGCTAATCCAGTTTTTGCTATAATTTTATAGAATGTACTGAATAAATGAATGCTAGAATCTGATTGGTTGATATGGACAATACTTCCACTTGACATCCTTAAAAGACTTAATAAATCTCCCCCTTTAATGAAGAGACTACTTTCTCTTGAATGCGTTAGATTTACCTCACACTTTGCAATTCCCTTGCACCTCTGTAGGATGTGAGGAAAAATGACAATGTCGGCCGGCATGATGTGAAGTTCCAAAACAGAACATCGCGTTGAATTGAATTTTCCCCTTAGATTCTAGCAATAGTGGAGGTGAGGAAAACTGAGTTAATAAATTGCAGTCTCTTGAGTAAATTGATGGATGTTATGTTTTGTTGGATTCTTGCAGGTGTTACCTGATTACAGCCAGTTGCAGGGAGTGCACTCTTACTCCGCTGACAGCAGCAGAGATACAGCGGCTCCCACCCCAGGCACAGTAAGTGCACAACCAAGCCTGAAGCAAAATAATTGCTTTGAATTTATGATTAATGAACCCAAAAAGGTATTTAGACTGGGTCACCTGCAATATTTTTCTTGTGATACAATCTAGAGTTTATTCTTCAATAACAGCGGTAACCGTGTAATACTCAGTACATACAGTAACACGCAGAATATGATGTGTCTGGTTCTGCACAATCAATATAACAGCAATACGGGATTATACTGTATAATGCAATATCACATGCACATAAATGCAATATTTTACCTTACTAACTATACTAAAGATACAGATTAACAAACCAGTACAATTTTGCAGCAGCCCCACAGAACTATTTAGCCGTGCCGGAGCAATTCAATAAGCGGGCATTACCCCGCACGGGAATGCCCGATGTTGGATTGAACCTTGCAGCAATAGTTAACAAGAAAACGGCAAAACCAGGGTTCACACGTGGGGGAAAACCCATTGAATATGCGGTTTACGCGGAATCAGTGGGTTTATGCGTGCGTACCCCCAACTTTTAGGCACGAGAAGAATGCAATTTAATTGATTTTAGCCAACAGTTAGCACTGCTAATTGAATATCCCGCCATGTATACTGGTGAGCTCAAAGAAGACTCTTGGACATTTTAGTTAGGTTAAAGGAACTTTTATTTATATCAAAGACGCTCTGTACAGTAAGTAATCTTTATATGGCGTGAATGGTGTTTCCGGCATTTTTAACATATAGCATTTTTCCAATACCCCAAGAAATCACAGTTCGGGGAATTCCCGGTTAAATGTGTGGGCGGATTCAGTATTTAGAGGTAGACGGGATGCCGGCTGTCAGTATCTCGACAGTGGCATCCCGCCCGCCAGAATGCCGTCAGCGGGGTGAGCGCAAAGAGTCCCCTTGCAGGGTCTCTGCGCTCGCCACAGAATCTTTTCCCACTCTATGCGTGTCGTGAACACCCACGAGTGGGAATAGTCCTGTTGCGCCGGGATTTCGGATGACGGAATTGTCGGCTGACGGGGTTCCGGCTTCTGTATCCTGACCACCGGGATCCCAACAGCCAGCAATTTAAACGCATTCCATAGTATGATCCGCATTAGTTCAAGGCCCAAAATCCTTGCACCCATCGGACCTCATTTGCAAAACTGCCAAGGAGCCGTGCAGTGAGTCCTGTTTGCTGGAAGTCTCGCTCTGTGCCTATATTTCCACCTAAGGTATGGCATTTGCTGGCGATGTTTATACCGAGCGATCTGGGGAGCAGAGCTGAGTGATTGCTTTTCTTGCCAGGTACGACGTGCTGTCCAGATGGGTGCATTAATGTATTTTTCTGCGATTACGCCCTGTACTTACACGAGTAGAAGAGGATTATTTGTACGTCCTTACCCGCAAAACCTTGTTATATGGATTTATGGGTAAGGACGTATGGAATAGGACACAAGGCGTTAAGAATTTCTTTACCATATTGCTAAAGCTATCGCTCACATTCTGCAGTTCGCTGAGGTAAGACTATTTTTAAAATACGGTCTTATGTTACTGAAGTTCTCCCGAGAATGGCAGTCTTCCCAATATGACAAAAACAAATGGCCACAGAATAACAGGATGAGCGTTACATACCCTCCAGACTTTTCTCATGGATAAAGATAGCTGGACAGCCTCCTAGCAGCAGAAACTGTGGCTCATTCATATGGGGCATTTCACAACGCGTGTCCGTAGTTAATGAAATCTGTCCTGCGGCGCGTTTTAGTGTGACCCTCTGCCACTAAAGTGGGTGATAACTTCTTACTGCCAGAACTGTCACTGCAGAAGTTGAGCGATCACATATTGGGAACATGTGTAATATGAGACTTTCATGACCACTGAGGTGCGCGTCCTCCGTGTTATTCCCAAACTGTTAAAGCACGGTCACTGGGGATTTCAGTTGGCCAGGGGCACAGGCAAAGATTAATTACAGCATACTGGGCGAAAAAGAACATCGGGAGAGCTGGGGGTGGCAACTAGGGCTAACCCCTCCCCTTAGTGCCTAATCCTACCCCACCCGGGCCCTGACCCTAACCGTGAACCCCAATCAGTCACCTTCGTGAGAGCTGTCCGTTGCTGAAATCTTCATGCATACTGTGTCAATAAACTCCGCTATACATGCAATGAGTGTCGGGAATGCGGTGCTTGATGCATCTCTAGGGGATGAGTTCAGCATCCCGGCTGTTGTGATGCCGGTGGTCATATAACCGATGCTGTAAACCCTACGACGTTCAGGAGACCGGCGCCGGATCACCAACAGCTGACTTCCCGAAGGTGAGTATCGGGGGTTCACGGTTAGGGTTAGTGCCCGGGGGGGGGGGTTAGGCACTAAAGGGGGTGGTTAGTCCTAGCCGCCAACCCCCAAGGGTTAGCCATAGCCAACGCCCCCTGATGGTTAGCCATAGCGGCCACCCCCCAAAACTTAGGGTGGGGGGGGGGAAATTTCCCCTCTGAAGTCGGTATCTTCAGTGTTGGGATGCCGCTGTCTGTCATGAGACTGCTGGCAGTCCGACATCTGGGATTTCATATGTATTCCCTCCCCTAGATATCCAAAATATTATCACTTCTATTAATAATATGGAATTTCTAAAGCATCAGCATTTTAGGTATTGTCTGTAAATATAAAGCTGACGAGTGATAAAAATGATGTTGCAATGAGTTGGTCTGACCCCTGAACTCTCTCACCGGTCAGCGACGCCACTTCCGGAGAGATCCGACATAACCCACCTCTACATCCTCTGAACACCTCTGTTATCTCCCACACTTACTCATTGCACACCACCTCATGATGACATCACAGACGCTCCTGATAATCACCCATCGACAACATCACATTATTAACAACCAAAAAAACTTAACTGTATAGAAGAAAGGAAAAAGGCTCACAGAGATCCACAGGCCACCTACATAAAGAAAGGAAGAAAAAAAAGGAGAAAAAGGACGAGGACATTTCAAAATGTACAATATAATAGATGAAAAGAAAAAAGGTCCTGCTAAGGATTATCCATATGCTAAGAGAAATAGATGAGTGAGGTAGAGCAAGAGAGGAGGAGAAAGAGTGGGGGAAGCGGTGAAGAGAAAGAGAGAGAGTAGGAAAGTGAGAAAGTAAAACCCTAGGGCAGGCATTCCCAACCACGGTCCTCAAGGCACACCAACAGTCCTGGTTTTAGTGATATCCAGGCTGCAGCACAGGTGACTTTAATTAGTAGCTCAGTGATTTTGATTTAACCATCTGTGCTGCAGCCTGGATATCACTAAAACCTGCACTGTTGGTGTGCCTTGAGGACCGTGGTTGGGAATGCCTGCCCTAGGCAGTACCAGGGCAACATCTAGCATAATAGACGTACAATGTGCCTATAGGGTTCTTCTTTGAGCTTCTTTAAACTAAGGAGGAGATACAGAGCTGAAGGTATCTCAGCCGCATCTCCATTTGCAGCTGGTTGGGCGTAACTGGCAAGCAAATTAACATTCACACACAGACTGTTTTTCCAAGGGTGTTTTGTGGGCATGTAGACGGAATAGTCTGCTATGCAGAGGTGAGAGTACACAGTGATCTGTCAGATTCACCATGGCTAGGGTTGG
Source organism: Pseudophryne corroboree (assembly GCF_028390025.1). Lineage (NCBI taxonomy): Eukaryota > Metazoa > Chordata > Amphibia > Anura > Myobatrachidae > Pseudophryne > Pseudophryne corroboree. Next base: position 48,838,108 of record NC_086448.1, read on the forward strand.
GGCACACGTGAGATGATCTTGGAGGTGCCATACTTTGGTAAAGGGACGTATAGAGGTGGCCCTGCCACACACATGCGTCCACCTCCTCCTGTATACAGCCGGCGAGCATGCAATGCAGCCGCAGGTGTCTTCCCCCACTATCTTTTACATCTCTGCTCCCCTGGAGTGTAGCGGTGGTGTAGAAGGAACCCAAACAGTCCAAAATGCAGAGCAAAGAGTAACTTGTTTCTCAATCGTAGAACATATGTACTTCCTTTTTAACAAATGCGTGCTTCTATTTTCAGTGTGTGTTAACATATATACAGTATATATCATGCTGGGTACACTGTGCATGCTGTATGTACAGTGACAGGTTGTGGGAGTGCGCCACTGAATGCAGTGCAGGAGAGGTTGGTCTGGTGACTTCCTACTCTTGTACTATTTTTAAGCCCCATTCATTTGACATCTGACTTCTATGGGAAATGCGCTTGAGCAGCAGTGAGTGGTCTCTGAAAGTCACAGCTCTGGGAATAGAATTGTACAAGGTCCAATAAACGTGTTTGTATAAATTTATAAAAAAAATATTTTTTTTTTGTGTATTCCGTTCCATGTCCTTTAGTATAATACATGCATCTATGGCCTATTTTTATACGCTCATAGGGGGTAATTCAGACCTGATCGTAGCAGCAAATTTGTTAGCAGTTGGGCAAAACCATGTGCACTGCAGGGGGGGGCATATGTAACATGTGCAGAGAGAGTTAGATTTGGGTGGATTATATTTTTTCTGCGCAGGGTAAATACTGGGTGCTTTATTTTTACACTGCAATTTAGATTTCAGTTTGAACACACCCCACCCAAATCTAACTCTCTCTGCACATGTTACATCTACCCCACCTGCAGAGCACATGGTTTTGCCCAACTGCTAACAAATTTGCTGCTGCGATCAGGTCTGAATTACCCCCTAATTTGACTTGTTGAATTCCATGTAAGCTCTTTTATTTGGAAGCCAGTGAAGTTTGTTTCCTGTAGCAGTATAGCTTGCAGCAGCTCCCATTACGCGTTCTACCTTTATATTTATAGTTTTGTAAGTTTACAATTGTAAAGCGCAGTGGAATACGCTGACGCTGGATAAATAACTGTTTAATAATAATCTCCGCAATCTGTGCACGGTGTTATTTTGGTGCATACTTTGACTCATTTGACTAACCGTCCGGCAACGCTTGGGGTGGCAGTTGGTGTGACTTCCCTATTTTGGGCGGTGATGCAGCGCCACCACTAGAGCCGCCACTGCACGTGAGCTTAAAGGAACTGGAGAAATGAGCGTGTTGGGAGCCTTCAGAGCCATTGGGAAAACTTTGCAACTCTTAATTAGAACTTTTGTTCTTAAATAGTCTCCTAACAACAAAGTGTTCCAAATTTATTTCCAGCCCATATATGTTCCCTGTTTCCCAGGCTCCCATGGTCATCGAGTTGGTTATAACGGATGCATCCCGGTTTAAATTGTTGTCCGGGTCTGTGTATTGGGAAAGTGATGGCGGCATGGTAGATTGTTGAGATGCTGGAGTTCTCTTTTATCGTGAAATGAGTTCCACGGCGTAAAGTATCTCTAATGACTTCTGTAAGGATGTGGCTGTATGTGCGGCTTCAAGTGTTATAGAAGGGTCGCAATGAGTGTGGGTGCGACAATCCAACAAAGCACCAAAGGATATTCATCAGTATAAGCAGCCACTTCTAACACCTACAACTGTATACTCAGGCCTTATGCGTGACGCTCACACCGCAAGAAAACTAATGTGAATTTTCAAGTAGATTTGTCAGTGATATTAGTAGAAAATACACCGTAAAGGTCGCCTATTATCCCCTGTTTTCCTGTCTTCATTTATGCCATTATCTGATCATTTGAAATAAGGTTTTGATTTGCCTTAAGGGGTTTATAAAACGTCAAAAAAAATTAAAATTGGTGATGTTGCCAGTAGGAACCAGATTATACCTACCACTTCTATATTGCATTTTAGAGAATAATATAATCTGGTTGCTATGGGCAAACACCATCAGTTTTTATTTATAGAAGCTTTAGTAAATCTGCCCCTTTAAGAGTTTTATATTTTGAAGTTGTATGTTATATTCACATTGCAACTGTCAGTGCCAAAATACTCCACACTAAGTAGTTCTCCATCATGGATAGCTAGCATAAGGTCATATGCAACAAAACGACTGGTGTAGTACTGGTGACCGGCGGTCTCCTGACCGCCGGTCACCTTACCGACGCCGGGATCCCGGCAGCATACCGACGCCGGGATCCCGGCGGGGAGGGGCGAGTGCAGCAAGCCCCTTGCGGGCTCGCTGGCGACCTGCGGTCGCCACAGGTTCTATTCCCACTCTATGGGTGTCGTGGACACCCACGAGTGGAAATAGTCCCTGTTGGTCGGCATGCCGACCATCTGGATAGTGAGCCGTCGGGCTCACGGAGGAGGTCATGTGACTGTCGGTCAGCTGACCGGCGGTCACATGAATACCACCCAAAACGACAGCCTGTGTGGGTGTATGTGGGTGTATATGTGTGTGTGTGTGTGTGTATGTATATGTATATATATATATATATATACGTACGTATGTATATATAATATTATACACATATACATACAGGTTGAGTATCCCTTATCCAAAATGCTTGGGACCAGAGGAATTATGGATATCGGATTTTTACGTATTTTGGAATAATTGCATACCATAATGAGATATTATGGTGATGGGACCTAAGTCTAAGCACAGAATGCATTTATGTTACAAATACACCTTATACACACAGCCTGAGGGTAATTTTAGCCAATATTTTTTATAACTTTGTGCATTAAACAAAGTGTGTGTACATTCACACAATTCATTTATGTTTCATATACACCTTATACACACAGCCTGAAGGTAATTTAATACAATATTTTTAATAACTTTGAATATTAAACAAAGTTTGTGTACATTGAGCCACCAAAAAACAAAGGTTTCACTATCTCAGTCTCACTCAAAAAAGTCTGTATTTCGGAATATTTGGATATGGGATACTCAACCTGTGTGTGTGTGTGTGTGTGTGTGTGTGTGTGTGTGTATGTATATATATATATATATATATATATTCCTCAGAAAACACGGCACTGGAGACTGATTGCACAGAAAAGCATCACTTGTATTGCAGGTAAATGCACGTTTCAGAGCTACCGTTCCGTCCTCGGTACCATACAAGATTAAATCACAAGACAAACATAGACACACAGGTCCCCGCCGATCACCGCCGCCACACACCTGGTTCCCGTTCACGACCGTCACGCTCCCTTCCGCTTCCGCTCCTGATGTCATGTTGCTATGGCGACGCACCGCTTGCGCGTCGCCAGCCTCACTGTCCACGGAGCAGGAAGCACTGGGTGCTTCAGCTCAAGACAAAGGTCCCTGGGATGTTTGTGGCTGGATCCTGGTCGGGACCTATAACAAAACCAGTGACAGACATTATACATAACACATAAATACATACACAAATCATTATATAAACATTAATGACATACTACCACTTAACTATATAGAAGACTCCCAGAATTATAATATATTACCCAAGGAACTATTAGGGCCCTAGACGCAATTATATATTAAATTCAATACTATTAATGGGCCAAATTGCCGTATACAGGTCCACACTCACGTTTAAAGACACTCGCTGGGGTGCCATCCGATAATGAAAACCTATTTAGGGTCGCCAATCCAATCCACAAGTAAAGAATGGGAGCACTCGCCAGTCTTCATTAAGCAGGTTTTTAATTAAAGTATCATGCCAGACAAAATCGTATCAACGTTTCGGTCCACGTTTGGATCTTTGTCAAGACAAAGGTCCAAACGTGGACCGAAACGTTGATACGATTACTTATATTTGTATCACCAGTGATTGCAGAGTGTAACACTATGCATTCCTAGCAAAAACAAGCCGTTGCATTTGATTTAGTAATCTTACAATGTTTCAAATAACAGTGAAGTGAACCTCTTAGACAGTTTCATACTAGAACCTTGCAACATCCCCCGATGAATCTGCTTACAGAGGATCTCTCATCCTGACTGACAGCTGAAAGTCTGTGTACAACATACAGCTTTTACACTTGTATTTTTGTATTTGCTTTAGACTTATTTGTGGGGGAGGGAGGAAGGGGGGTTTGGTCATCTCCAAATTTACTGCAGCGCAAAAGAGAAATTGGATAATAATAGCGTTGAAAATCGGTATATGAAGATTAAGCCTGAGACACGTATTAGCTTGTTTCTAATGGATTAGGAAGCAGAAGTTCTTTCTATAATTGCTGTTCAAGCTTTTAAGCTCTCCTCTGCATTATCATAGGTAGAATGGGGGTTGTGCAATGCATAAAGCAAGTCTGTTGCATTTAATCCTTCTCATAATTTTCTGCAAACTCTCATATCTTCCTTGTTTTATCCTGTAAGAATAAATCACTTGTAAAATACTTTTCGCTCTGAACTAAGAACAGAACAATGGAACTTTTTTTGAGAATAGGTGGAGCGCACTCAGACTTAATTGCCTCAACGTTTTATACATTTATTGGGCAAATTGTACACAACCGTCCCCCATTGGTGTGAGTTATTTTACGTCTGTGCAATGGAGGAGTATAGTTTTAGATTTTAATTTAACATTATCACTGCTAATTATTATTATTATTATTATTATTATTATTTTTTTAATTGGTGGAAAGTAAAAATCTATTTTATAGATTTATCTACCCTCTGTTCATTTTGAACTTTTCAATTTTGGAATAGTTTTCGTTTTGTGTAATGTGACTGGAATCTTCCTGGTCGACTGCGTTTTGTAGCAATTTTGAGAGGATGTTTATCATTAAAGAACCAATCTGGCAATTAGTGGGATTTCAATTATTTAAAAAAAAAAATTTGATTCAGAAAATATAGCTCAGGCAGGTTATATTGACAGTTTTTTTTTTTTTTTAATATAATTTTTATTTATTTATGCTTATTTAAAGAAATGCTTTCTCCTGAGTATACTCCGTACTTTGCAGATAAATGCCACCAACGTTTATGCCACAGGTAATAGTGGGGCAGATGTATTACACCTGGAGAAGGGACAAAGAAGTGATAAAACGGTGTTAAGTGCAAGGTGATAACGCACCAGCCAATCAGCTCCAATATTTAAATTAACAGTAGCTGATTGGCTGGTGCGTTATCACCTTGCACTTATCACTACCTTCTGCCTTCTCCAGGTTAATACATCTGCCCCAATGCTTTTGCCCTTTAAACTCCAATAACGATCCCTACCACCAGCAAAAATGTGCAATTTCATATGCAATCGGATTATCTAGTTAGAATATGGGGAAAATGTTTGCGTCCTCTACTCCAGAATACAGACAGGTTCTTGCAAGTAAGAGAGAGAATATTTTCTCTTAAATATTTAAAGCTGCAGAACCTGCCTCCAGTAAATCTGCAGCGGTCTTACAGCGTGACTGTCACGGAATTCCGTTCGCTTAAAAGCCAATTGGCAGCGATGTGTTAAATTTTTTTTTTCATTATTTATTTTTTAATGTTCTGAAGACGCTTTTCAGACCTCACTGAGACTCGCGACGGTCACCTGTGAACAAACGCAGCACGGTTAAACAAACTAATGGAAGATCTATTTATATGCACTTGTGCTAGAGTGCAGACTGTCCCTTTTATAAATGGATTTTACACCTTCAGCCGACTTTAATGTCCTGAGGCTCTTGCCAAATACATCCGTTTACAGTATCTTCCTGGCTTCTTTCAGCGTGTGGTGGGGGTTTTATATCCACATTTTTATATCGTGGGCTGTGCTTTTGTAATATATTTATTTTATTTTATTTTTTTGCCATTGGTTATGGCACAAATGTATCCAATGTAATGTGTATTGCTGAGCTAGCTCATATCTGAGGTTTGCCATCATAAATCGTTTTGCATGGTAGGTCTAGATAAATATTCCAGCATGCAGGGGGCATCGCATGAAACCACAGAAAATACTTTCTGGGAATCCAGATTAGTTCAGCAACAACATGGAAGCTCTATATTTCTCTATATCAATAGCAATTGATATAGAGAAATAATGGTGGTCAGTCCGGGTTGTTCGCTCGCTAGCAGTTTTTAGCAGCTGTACAAACGCTATGCCGCCGCTCACTGGGAGTATATTATTGCTTGGCAGAAGTGTGAATGAAAGGATCGCAGAGCGGCTACAAAATTATTTTGTGCAGTTTCTGAGTAGCTTTAGACCTACTCAGCGCTTGCGATCACTCCAGACCATTCAGTTCCTGTTTTAACGTCACAAATGCCCTGCGTTCGGCCAGCCACGCCTGCGTTTTTCCGCACTCTCCCTGAAAACATCCACTTCACGTCGATCACTCTGTGGCCACCAGTGCGACTGAAAAGCTTTGCTAGACCCTGTGTGAAACTACATCGTTCGTTGTAATAGTACGTCGCGCGTGCGCATTGCACCGCATACGCAGAAGGGCCGTTTTTTTTTTGCCTCATCTCTGCACAGCGAACGAATACAGCTAGCGATCAACTCGGAATGACCCCCAATGTGCAGTTGATTACCACCCAATCAGCACATCTAGTGTTTATACAGCATCACTGTAGTAGTATAACAGTACTGTCCACGTTTCAGAACCTTTCTTGGGGGGTGAAAACGCTTGCGCACGGGTTTTCCCTGACACTCCCAGAAAACTGTCAGTTACCACCCACAAGCAGCTTCCTCCTGTCAGCGTGCGCATCACTGTGCGATTGAAATTTAGGCACCAGCCTGTCTCTGTCTGGGGATGCCTGTTTGCCGACGCGCGTGCGCATTGCGATGCATGCACAGTGTATCGATAATGCCCCACTGTACGAAAACGCACAGCAGCGATCAGGTCTGAATCACCACATTAGAATGGCCTGAAAGGCAGTGGAACCCGACATAAAGTGACCGCTCTGCCGAGGATCCCAATTGTGGCAGAGATTCTAACGGGATGTGGCGCAGGTGAGACTGTGTTTATACCACGTATATCACTTGTCCCCAGTGATTTTCCCTTCCAATTCATGTGCCTGCAGTTTGCTGTAAGCATTTGCTTTGCTATGACGATCAACAAGTCGCAGGGGTGGACGCTCAGGGCTGCAGGCGTAGATCTCAGGACCAGCTGCTTCTCCCATAGGCAGCTCTATGTGGCTTGCTCACCAGATAATAGTTCCAAGCATCTTTGTGTTAATCTCTGAAGGATAAACAGCAAATATTGTTTACAAATTTTGTGATCAGTTTGTACAATATAACATACACATCACAATATTAGATGGCACTACTGTCTTTGTACAGTTAGCTACGCTGAGCAATAACAGACATCCACGCGAGCGAAGCCGCGGGCAAATGCTAGTGTGTGCTTATACAGTGTGTGTGTGTGTGTGTTATATAATGGGATGTGGTCAAGATCCCGTCTGTCAGGATCCCAGCAGTCTTAATACCGATGCCAGGATCACCTCAAGATTATTCACAAGCCCAATGTCGGAACATCGAAAAGGCCAGGAGACCGACACCCCCATCCCGGCAGATGGAATCCTGACCATAGTATAACCACATTCTCAGGTTTAGGGCTGTGGGAGGGTTAGGTTTAGGCTTCAGGCGGTGGGTTAGGGTTAGGCTATGGGGAGGGTTATAGTTAGGCACCCACAGGGGGGTGGGGTGGGGTTAGGCTGCAGGGGAAGGAAGCTTAGGCAGCGGGAATGGGGGTTAGGATTAGGAATCTCCGCGCGTGGGGGTTAGAGGGTTAGGCACTAAGGGGGGAGGTTAGGGTCAGGCTGCGGGAATGGAGGGTTAGGGGATGGGAAGAGGGGAGAACACCCCTTACTCACCCCTGTCTGTCCTTTCTGCAGCGGGATCCCGGCGTCTGTATTATGACTGCTGGGATCTCATACTCTATCTAGAAACAAAAGAATCAGCGGCACTCAGCAGACTTGTGATAGAGTAAAAAAGTCTTTAATCCGGTCCTACGCCGTTTCGGGGACTGCGCCCCGTCTTCAGGGACAAATCATACACAAATACAACCCACAAAGAATACACTTATATACCCTCCCAAGCAGGTACTCAGTACCAGGATTAGACTCACCTGTCCCGCGCCGTCGCCGGCGTCCCGTCCGTCAGAGCGTGTGCACTCGTCCCGGAGCGATGACGTCAGGAGACAGCGCCGGGCAAGGAGCCAATCCGGAAGCGTGAGGTCTGCGTTACTAGGTAACCACTGTAACCATACCGACCCGAGGGTTGGTCTTGCGTGCTGTCATAAAAACATAACAAAACAAAAATGTAACACTGACATCACATCACCAGACAATAAATGAATACATCAGTTAAAAAACACGGGCGACCAGCAATACAAAGCAATTCCCGGCATCACAGCTAGTACCTAAGTCTGAGCATTGGTGATTTAATAACCTAGTAATTAATTGATGTTACTAATACATTTCACTGTCCTATTGTATGTTAACGCACTTTAAAGTAATTTAAGGAACTTAAAGTTATACTGACAGTTAGTGAATGGACCAGTCAGATGAAGCACTATACTGTGTTTACTATTTATAGAAAACACTGTAGACCTAGTGTCTCATTCAGCCCCCTCGGTGACAGGGTGCCAAGGACATAAATCCACCTGCTTTCCCGTTGCATGAGGACGTTGTTCCGATCCCCTCCCCGATGGGAAAGAGGAACATGGTCAATAATGATAGCTCACATGCTGGCTACCGTATGCCTGGCCTGCATGCAGTGCCGAGCAATCGGCTGTTCACTCGCACCCTTTTCTATCGCTTGCTTGATGGCGCTACGATGCAGTGCCATCCTTTCTCGGAATTGCCTCTGTCTTGCCAACATAGGCTAGCCCACAGGGACATTTTAACATATAAATTACATGTGTAGTGGTACAAGTGACTCGGTGACGGATCTTATATTGTTTCCCCGTTATAGGGTGACTGAATGAGGAACCTGTCATAAGTGTGTTACACGTAGAACACCCAAGGCAACGAAAACAGCCTACTTTAGGACGCAAAAAGGGAGATTGTATTTGTTTGGTCAGTGGGAAAACATCCAATTTAACCACTTTATCAGCAATACTTTGCCCTTTGGTATAACTGGGGAGTAACCTAGTACCTTGTAGGGCTGGTAATATGTGGTCTGCATTGACTAGTGGCCAAAATCTCTTAGCCTGACTAACTATAGAGGTGGTGGCTGTGGTATACCTGTTGACCCACGGGATCCTAGGAGCCTCGTGTGTCAAAGCTGCCGATGGAGTTACTGCGGAAGTCAGTAAGGACTCCCTGGCGTGTCGCATAACTTTGGTCTTACTGACTAACAATTCATCTCGTGGGTATCCTCTTGCCTGAAATTTATCCACCATCTGGTCTAGTGTCTCAACTAATTGCTGTGGGTCAGAGATAATACGCCTAGCCCTCAGCATTTGGGAATATGGTGAACCCTTGCGTGTGGAATACGGATGAAAGCTGGCATGATGTAATACCGAATTCCTGTCAGTTGGTTTAACATATAAATTAGTATGTATCACTCCTGCTGTTACCTTAATGGCTACATCTAGAAAGGGAATCTCATGCTCAGACATCTGGTAAGTAAGTTTAACTGCCCCATCTGTTGCATTATGCTCATCTAATAATGCTGATAAGGACTCAGCACTACCCCTCCAGAAAATCAATAAGTCGTCTATGTACCTCTTGTAGAAGTACAGCGACGACTGGTCAAGAGAGCCAAACAGAGTAGTTTCTATAGAGTACATGTATGCATTAGCGTACGATGGGGCCACTGGGGGACCCCATCGCACAACCTGCAAGTTGCAAATATATGCGCCCATTGAATGTAAAGTAGTTACGGGTCAACACTAATTTTAACAACTGCAAGAAAACTTCTATTGCTGGACCTGTATATAGCGGATTGTCAGTAATGAGATCCCGTACAGCCTCCACACCCGCATCATGTGGGATGCAGGTGTAGAGGCTGGTGACATCTGCACTGCATAACATCAATTGCTCTGTAGGTAACACCATATGTTGTAGATGTAGATCAGAGGTTCCCAAACTGTGTGCCGTGGCTCCCTGGGGTGCCTCGGGACACTTGCAGGGGTGCCCTGGGTTGGTGGTCCAGGACCAATTCAAATTATTCATGGTCAATATAATAGGCAAAACCAGTGCTGGTGGCTGCCAGTCATAAAATATGTGTCCAAACAGAAGCAAATCTTGTCCCTCACCACACAACTGACCCTAAGGATAACATATAAACGCGATCTATTTAATGTAATATTTCTTTTCTAAATTACTCGATAAGAAATTTTTGGCCTAGGGGCGCCATGAAAAAAATTCTGATATTCTAGGGTGCCGTGATTCAAAAAAGTTTGGAAACCACTGATGTAGATGTATCAACAAAGTAGTCGTATCCTTCAAATACGAAGGTACCGCTTGAATACAAGGGTTTAAATATGCGTCCAGAAAGATCGCCACTGGGTAATACAAGGAATTTCTGGCTGACACAATAGGTCGGCCAGGGGGATTGGTCAATGACTTGTGCACTTTAGGAACAGTGTAAAATAAAGGCACTGTCGGGTAATCAACTTTCATAGCTTGTGCTTGCTCTAGGCTCAAAGAGCCAGTCAATGTTGCTTGCATCAGAAATGCAATCTATCGATCTATCTAACATACATACATACATACAATTAAAATAAACTGCATATTGCAATATATCTATTATAATGACAAACGGTCCTGTAAGCCCTGGTGCTCCTGTATACGTGTGTGTGTTTATGCCCTTAGTTTTAGGGTTGCCATGGTTTTTTACCATAGTCCTAGAATACCATTTATCGCCGGTGTCTGTGCCGGATATCAGTGTGTTTATTGCAGCAGTACACTGTATTCACATTTATCTATTTCAGCGGCTGCATCTTCTTCTTTTTTCATTTCCTGTCCTGCTCCATATCACCATGTCCTCAGCCAGGGTGTCTGGGCAGTTCTGCAACGGTTCGTGAGAGGGAGGGCAGAGTAACTTTAGCCAGTTTCAGCATAAGATCCAAATGCAAAGCGAGGGACGCAGGTGGTTCTCATTTGAATAGGTCATCCTAAAATAGATCCTTGTTTATTTACTGAGAAGTATTCTCTTACGGATTCGTGCAAAGCGTCTCCTAATACTGATTCCAAATGAAACCAGTTGGGTGCACGACCATTGCTCTATACAGATGGGAGTTTAACCCCACAATTGTCCTGCACCAGACACGCACTAGTCTGTCCTGTTTATTTATCAACAGTTTCTTATAGCGCAACATATTCCGTTGCGCTTTACAATTAGAACAACCGTTATAGAACAAAACTGGGTAAAAACAGACAGACATGGAGGTAGGAAGGCCCTGCTCGCAAGCTTACAATCTATAGGGAAATATCATTCTAGAAATATTACTATTCATCGGCTTTGCTAATATTCCACAAATAAATAATTTTAAAAAATGGTGCCCTCTCCGTGTCCCAACATTCTGTGTGAATCGTATTCTTCCATGAATGTAATATCCCTGTGATGTACGATCCTATCTGCTCACGGCACCAGATGGTTGGAATCCCAACTCCAGTCATTTCCAGCTCTCCATAAACGCAGATGCATTGTCTGCTTGTGTTGCTGATACAGCTGCCCCATTGCCAGAGACCTTTCCTGGTGTCCTATAAACCTACGCAGACAATAGACCACTCTGTGGGAAAATAATTCATCCAGGTCTGCAGCGCCGAGAGCAAAATAGAAACGACCAACATTTTTTATTTTTTTGCAGTCTCTTTCCTTTTATAGAGTAGGCTCCCCCCCCCAGCCGTTGTCAAACTACAAGTCCCAGTACGGCCTGACAGCCAGAGAACAGCAATGCTGTTGCAGTCCCATTGCACCCTTTCCCCATACAGTGTTTCAGATGTTGCCAACTTGTGATTCGTAAGCTGGTGTTGAACTACAACTCCCAGCATGCCTTGCAGTTTGAGTCTATGTCATCAAATTCTTGTTGCAGTGGTAATGTGTATTCATACTGCAGAGTTTAGAAAGGATAATGGGTCACTTGCATTATGCACTTGTACCTTCAGCGGGATGCGGTCAAGATGCCGACGGTCGAAATACCGACGCCGGAATCCCGACCGCCACAATCCCGACATATTCTCTAGAGATGAGCGGGTTCGGTTCCTCTGAATCCGAACCCGCCCGAACTTCAGGTTTTTTACACGGGTCCGAGCAGGCTCGGATCTTCCCGCCTTGCTCGGCTAACCCGAGCGCGCCCGAACGTCGTCATCACGCTGTCGGATTCTAGCGAGGCTCGGATTCTATCGCGAGACTCGGATTCTATATAAGGAGCCGCGCGTCGCCGCCATTTTCACACGTGCATTGAGAGTCATAGGGAGAGGACGTGGCTGGCGTCCTCTCCGTTTAGAGAAGAGAGAGACACAGTATTTTCGGGGAGCATTATTAGGAGGAGTACTACTGTATACTACTATACTGCTTGCTGAAGTGATATTTATAGATTAGATAGTGTGACTGTAAGTGTATTATCTGACTTGTGGGGGAGACACTGACAGTGGGGAGCAGTTAGAGTCTGAGAGCAGGACTCAGGAGTACATATAACGTACAGTGCACACTTTTGCTGCCAGAGTCAGTGCCACACTGCCATTGTTGTGACCACACTGACCACCAGTATAATAATATATTTTGTGATTGTCTGCTTAGGCCTCGGAGTACTAGTTGCAAGTTGCAACGTGACCTGTCCTGAAGTGACCACCAGTTTAATAATCAATCACCACCAGTTTAATTAATATATATATATATATATATATATATATATATATATATAATATTGTATACCACCTACCCGTGGTTTTTTTTTTTTTCATTCTTCTTTATACATACTACTATAGTAGCTTACTGTAGCAGTCTGCGGTGCTGTGCTGACCTGACAGTGTCCAGCAGGTCCGTCATCAGTCATTACATAATAAATATATATAGTACCTGTCCGGCTGCAGTACTAGTGATATTATATTGATTTCATCTCATTATCAATAATTTATCATCCAGTCTAGACTCTATATTAGCAGCAGACACAGTACGTTAGTCCACGGCTGTAGCTACCTCTGTGTCGGCACTCGGCAGTCCATCCATAATTGTATACCACCTACCCGTGGTTTTTTTTTTTCTTCTTTGTACGTACTACTAGTATAGTATAGTAGCTTACTGTAGCAGTCTGCGGTGCTGCTGAGCTGACAGTGTCCAGCAGGTCCATCATCAGTCATCATTACCTAATAAATATATTATCTACCTGTCCGGCTGCAGTACTAGTGATATTATATATACATACATATATATATATATATATATATATATATATTGATTTCATCTCATTATCATCCAGTCTATATTAGCAGCAGACACAGTACGGTAGTCCACGGCTGTAGCTACCTCTGTGTCGGCACTCGGCAGTCCATCCATAATTGTATACCACCTACCCGTGTTTTTTTTTTTTTTTTTTCTTTCTTCTTTGTACATACTACTATAGAGTATAGTAGCTTACTGTAGCAGTCTGCGGTGCTGCTGAGCTGACAGTGTCCAGCAGGTCCGTCATCAGTCATCATTACCTAATAAATATATTATCTACCTGTCCGGCTGCAGTACTAGTGATATTATATATACATATATATATATATATATATATATATATATATATATATATATATATATATATATATATATATATATATATATTGATTTCATCTCATTATCATCCAGTCTATATTAGCAGCAGACACAGTACGGTAGTCCACGGCTGTAGCAACCTCTGTGTCGGCACTCGGCAGTCCATCCATAAGTATACTAGTATCCATCCATCTCCATTGTTTACCTGAGGTGCCTTTTAGTTGTGCCTATTAAAATATGGAGAACAAAAATGTTGAGGTTCCAAAATTAGGGAAAGTTTAAGATCCACTTCCACCTCGTGCTGAAGCTGCTGCTGCCACTAGTCATGGCCGAGACGATGAAATGCCAGCAACGTCGTCTGCCAAGGCCGATGCCCAATGGCATAGTACAGAGCATGTCAAATCCAAAACACCAAATATCAGTAAAAAAAGGACTCCAAAACCAAAAATAAAATTGTCGGAGGAGAAGCGTAAACTTGCCAATATGCCATTTACCACACGGAGTGGCAAGGAACGGCTGAGGCCCTGGCCTATGTTCATGGCTAGTGGTTCAGCTTCACAGGAGGATGGAAGCACTCAGCCTCTTGCTAGAAAACTGAAAAGACTCAAGCTGGCAAAAGCACCGCAAAGAACTGTGCGTTCTTCGAAATCCCAAATCCACAAGGAGAGTCCAATTGTGTCGGTTGCGATGCCTGACCTTCCCAACACTGGACGTGAAGAGCATGCGCCTTCCACCATTTGCACGCCCCCTGCAAGTGCTGGAAGGAGCACCCGCAGTCCAGTTCCTGATAGTCAGATTGAAAATGTCAAGTGTTGAAGTACACCAGGATGAGGAGGATATGGGTGTTGCTGGCGCTGGGGAGGAAATTGACAAGGAGGATTCTGATGGTGAGGTGGTTTGTTTAAGTCAGGCACCCGGGGAGACACCTGTTGTCCGTGGGAGGAATAGGGCCGTTGACATGCCTGGTGAAAATACCAAAAAAATCAGCTCTTCGGTGTGGAAGTATTTCACCAGAAATGCGGACAACATTTGTCAAGCCGTGTGTTGCCTTTGTCAAGCTGTAATAAGTAGGGGTAAGGACGTTAACCACCTCGGAACATCCTCCCTTATACGTCACCTGCAGCGCATTCATAATAAGTCAGTGACAAGTTCAAAAACTTTGGGTGACAGCGGAAGCAGTCCACTGACCAGTAAATCCCTTCCTCTTGTAACCAAGCTCACGCAAACCACCCCACCACCAACTCCCTCAGTGTCAATTTCCTCCTTCCCCAGGAATGCCAATAGTCCTGCAGGCCATGTCACTGGCAATTCTGACGAGTGCTCTCCTGCCTGGGATTCCTCCGATGCATCCTTGCGTGTAACGCCTACTGCTGCTGGCGCTGCTGTTGTTGCTGCTGGGAGTCGATGGTCATCCCAGAGGGGAAGTCGGAAGACCACTTGTACTACTTCCAGTAAGCAATTGACTGTCCAACAGTCCTTTGCGAGGAAGATGAAATATCACAGCAGTCATCCTGCTGCAAAGCGGATAACTGAGGCCTTGGCATTCTGGGTGGTGAGAAACGTGGTTCCAGTATCCATCATTACTGCAGAGCCAACTAGAGACTTGTTGGAGGTACTGTGTCCCCGGTACCAAATACCATCTAGGTTCCATTTCTCTAGGCAGGCGATACCGAAAATGTACACAGACCTCAGAAAAAGAGTCACCAGTGTCCTAAAAAATGCAGCTGTACCCAATGTCCACTTAACCACGGACATGTGGAGCAGGGCAGGGTCAGGACTATATGACTGTGACAGCCCAC
Source organism: Pseudophryne corroboree (assembly GCF_028390025.1). Lineage (NCBI taxonomy): Eukaryota > Metazoa > Chordata > Amphibia > Anura > Myobatrachidae > Pseudophryne > Pseudophryne corroboree. The sequence goes on from NC_086448.1 coordinate 48,853,603, forward strand.
TGGGTAGATGTATGGACTCCCGCCGCAAGAACAGCAGCGGCGGCACCAGTAGCAGCATCTCGCAAACGACAACTCTTTCCTAGGCAGGCTACGCTTTGTATCGCCGGTTTCCAGAATACGCACACAGCTGAAAACCTCTTACGGCAACTAAGGAAGATCATCGCGGAATGGCTTACCCCAATTGGACTCTCCTGTGGATTTGTGGCATCGGACAACGCCAGCAATATTGTGTGTGCATTAAATATGGGCAAATTCCAGCACGTCCCATGTTTTGCACATACCTTGAATTTGGTGGTGCAGAATTTTTTAAAAAACGACAGGGGCGTGCAAGAGATGCTGTCGGTGGCCAGAAGAATTGCGGGACACTTTCGGCGTACAGGCACCACGTACAGAAGACTGGAGCACCACCAAAAACTACTGAACCTGCCCTGCCATCATCTGAAGCAAGAAGTGGTAACGAGGTGGAATTCAACCCTCTATATGCTTCAGAGGTTGGAGGAGCAGCAAAAGGCCATTCAAGCCTAAACAATTGAGCACGATATAGGAGGTGGAATGCACCTGTCTCAAGTGCAGTGGAGAATGATTTCAACGTTGTGCAAGGTTCTGATGCCCTTTGAACTTGCCACACGTGAAGTCAGTTCAGACACTGCCAGCCTGAGTCAGGTCATTCCCCTCATCAGGCTTTTGCAGAAGAAGCTGGAGACAGTGAAGGAGGAGCTAACACGGAGCGATTCCGCTAGGCATGTGGGACTTGTGGATGGAGCCCTTAATTCGCTTAACAAGGATTCACGGGTGGTCAATCTGTTGAAATCAGAGCACTACATTTTGGCCACCGTGCTCGATCCTAGATTTAAAGCCTACCTTGGATCTCTCTTTCCGGCAGACACAAGTCTGCTGGGGTTGAAAGACCTACTGGTGAGAAAATTGTCAAGTCAAGCGGAACGCGACCTGTCAACATCTCCTCCTTCACATTCTCCCGCAACTGGGGGTGCGAGGAAAAGGCTCAGAATTCCGAGCCCACCCGCTGGCGGTGATGCAGGGCAGTCTGGAGCGACTGCTGATGCTGACATCTGGTCCGGACTGAAGGACCTGACAACGATTACGGACATGTCGTCTACTGTCACTGCATATGATTCTCTCACCATTGAAAGAATGGTGGAGGATTATATGAGTGACCGCATCCAAGTAGGCACGTCACACAGTCCGTACTTATACTGGCAGGAAAAAGAGGCAATTTGGAGGCCCTTGCACAAACTGGCTTTATTCTACCTAAGTTGCCCTCCCACAAGTGTGTACTCCGAAAGAGTGTTTAGTGCCGCCGCTCACCTTGTCAGCAATCGGCGTACGAGGTTACATCCAGAAAATGTGGAGAAGATGATGTTCATTAAAATGAATTATAATCAATTCCTCCGTGGAGACATTGACCAGCAGCAATTGCCTCCACAAAGTACACAGGGAGCTGAGATGGTGGATTCCAGTGGGGACGAATTGATAATCTGTGAGGAGGGGGATGTACACGGTGATATATCGGAGGATGATGATGAGGTGGACATCTTGCCTCTGTAGAGCCAGTTTGTGCAAGGAGAGATTAATTGCTTCTTTTTTGGTGGGGGTCCAAACCAACCCGTCATTTCAGTCACAGTCGTGTGGCAGACCCTGTCACTGAAATGATGGGTTGGTTAAAGTGTGCATGTCCTGTTTATACAACATAAGGGTGGGTGGGAGGGCCCAAGGACAATTCCATCTTGCACCTCTTTTTTCTTTAATTTTTCTTTGCGTCATGTGCTGTTTGGGGAGGGTTTTTTGGAAGGGACATCCTGCGTGACACTGCAGTGACACACCTAGATGGGCCCGGTGTTTGTGTCGGCCACTAGGGTCGCTTATCTTACTCACACAGCTACCTCATTGCGCCTCTTTTTTTCTTTGCGTCATGTGCTGTTTGGGGAGGGTTTTTTGGAAGGGACATCCTGCGTGACACTGCAGTGACACTCCTAGATGGGCCCGGTGTTTGTGTCGGCCACTAGGGTCGCTTATCTTACTCACACAGCTACCTCATTGCGCCTCTTTTTTTCTTTGCGTCATGTGCTGTTTGGGGAGGGTTTTTTGGAAGGGACATCCTGCGTGACACTGCAGTGACACTCCTAGATGGGCCCGGTGTTTGTGTCGGCCACTAGGGTCGCTTAGCTTAGTCATCCAGCGACCTAGGTGCAAATTTTAGGACTAAAAATAATATTGTGAGGTGTGAGGTATTCAGAATAGACTGAAAATGAGTGTAAATTATGGTTTTTGAGGTTAATAATACTTTGGGATCAAAATGACCCCCAAATTCTATGATTTAAGCTGTTTTTTAGTGTTTTTTTAAAAAAACACCCGAATCCAAAACACACCCGAATCCGACAAAAAAAATTCGGTGAGGTTTTGCCAAAACGCGGTCGAACCCAAAACACGGCCGCGGAACCGAACCCAAAACCAAAACCCGAAAAATTTCCGGCGCTCATCTCTAATATTCTCCCTCCGTGGGTGTACACGACACCCATAGAGGGAGAATATAATAGTGTGCCGAGCGAAGCGAGCCCGCAAGGGGTTGCGTTCCGCTCGCCACCCCTGTCGGGATTGTGTGGTCGGGATTCCGGCGTCTGTATTTTGACTGCCGGGATTCCGGCCGGCGGCATTTAGTACTGATTCCCCTTCAGCAACCAGAAATGGCAAGACGGTATCTTGCCGACATCAGTATATAAGCCCCGGGCCACGCTAGCTCAGAGCTGGTATGAAATGTATACTGAAGAAAAGCAATGTGCAGGGTACACCCTGATAAAATGTGGCTTTGCTAATTCTTTATCCGGTGTTAAAAAAGAAAATAAAAATCTGCAAAATTCTTTTTTTTTTTTTTTTTATTTACATTTACGTTCCTTCAGAAATGCGCCCAACTTGCTCCGCAGCACAGTGCCGAAAATTTTCAGTGCACTAATGTGAAACTATGATATTGTATTGTTGCACCTCAGCTGTTTAAGTTTTGTACATGAAGCTCGCTGGAGGCGGCCATTTTGTGCATACAGGTTTTCTGGTCCCTAAGAATTCATTATATCATTATAGCCAACAAAATGGCTGTTTCCACTATAGGATGTTCAATTAGTGCAGAGTTTTCTGTGAAAACCGGCACCAATTCTACCGTTGGCTATTAAATAGCAGGTTTTTGCTCTGTTTTTGCCATGACTTTTTTTATTTTTATTTTTTTAAACCTGCATGGGCGAAAACGTACCAAAAAACTGTCAAAAACGCCTGCGAATTCGACATAACACGTGGGTCGGTGGCAAATTAGTTGATCCACGTGGTTTTCACCCGGCCAGATTTTTTGACAGGTCGGAAAAACTGTACTAATTGAATACCCCCTATATGTTAGTAAATGGTGTTTAAAAAAAATACAAAATATAGTTCTACTTGCTCTTTAAACGGAACAAAATAATATGAGAAGGGGAAAAAAAACTAGTCTACTTGAATAATATCTCGTGCAAACTTTGTGAACATTGATGTGTGACAGACATTGGCAGGAACATGTAGAGCCCCCTGCACTCCTCTCACAGTTAAGCAATTACTTCTCTAAAAAATCCATTCTGTGGGAACGCCGGCCAGGAACGCAGAGCGTGCGCTCACTGTTTGGCACCTCTGTCGTACGAGCCTTTTAGCCCCAAGAGACGCATTAAATGTTATTTACTTCAGAATTCTGTCCACAAACAAATTCTCTCCAAACATTTCCGAGCACGTTTGTTATTGCAAAATGTCGTGTTTGAGCAAAAGCAAAAGGTTTGTGGTGTAAAAATGGTCTTTTTAAAAGATAAAATTTATTTTATTTTTTTATGGCAAATTTATATTTAAATCGTTTTAGAGATCCCCAGGTGTGACACTATTTGGATCACGTTGTTGTGAAATTCACCGTTTGGGTCTGGAGACGGGGGGGTTACTTACAGTGAATTCTGCTGTGGCGGAAATGTCTTTCAAATGCCGACACGTGGAAGCTTTATAGTAAATTTGACCAATTGGTTCAAATGTGAAAACGGCATAAAAGAATAGATGATCTGTTAAATAAACTTTTTATCTGGGTAAATCCTTTGATCTCTGCGCTACTGGGGGCATATGTAATAGAGTCAGAGTTTGCGGGAGGTGTGGGGGACGGCAGATCTCTGACTTTTAGGGAGGTATTCAAATGATATGTCACGCCCAATCTGCTTTCTAAAGTGATCCCCGTTATCGCGCATATCGCACTCATAGTAATCAGATTTAGCTGCGTAAAGGGTTGGGCACCCTCGGAACCCCAGGGGTAGCGAGCTGAAATGATTATACCACGCCCGTTTGCAGAAACAGAACGGGTGTGGAAGGGGGTGAAAAGAATTGAATACCACCCTTAGAGTCTGGAACTGTATCTCATCACCTGTATCTTGTACTAATATACATTCTTAGTTACAAATTGAAACCTTCTCAAAAATCCTACTGTTCTTGTTACACCCTCCAGCTGTACGATCACCAATCAGGTCCTCCCTGTCGCATCCTGTAAAATGATCGTTATGTGCTGATTAGTTGTTACTTTATCTCTTTCCAAGCTTTGATAAATGTGCCCCTTAGTACTTTCGTTATACCAATTACTGTGCAAGAAAAGTTTCAGCCTAGTGTGCCTCTGGTTTACTGTGAGCGGCTTTGGCTACAGCTGCGTTGCGACAAGAGGATACAACTAAAGGGCCCCATACACTAGAACTTTGTCTGAGGCTGAAGTCTGAGGCGATTTTCCTTGAACTCTCCCGGGAGTGATTCCAAACGATTTGGTACATTTTGCATGCGATATATCGTATGCGATCCCAGCCATGCCTGCGGGAACCGACATATCATGAGTGCAGCACTAACGATCGGGAACGCGCATCGGATTGGAAACACCTCCAAAATGTCCGATTTTCACCCGATGTATCGGCCCGAAATTGGCTGAAATTGGGCATTATCGTTCTAGTGTATGGGGCCCTTAAGATAACTGCTGTTTATTACTGAACGGATATTCTAACCCCTTTTGGCGCCAAAAAAAAGTGCTAAAGGGATTAGGATTCATTCTTAAATGGAGACACTAGCATTCAGTTAGACCGTTAATCTCCTTGCGTTCTAACATGCGCTACAGGGATTAAAGCTCTTTTTCACTGAGGAGTCTTTGTTCGTTTAGCTCTGTATTGTGTTTGTAGCGCCCCCAGTGCATGCAGCAAATATCCCGGGGCTTTTATCCCAACCACACATTTTCTGTATTTACTGTTTCAAGGCTGCAAACAGGAGGCTCCCTGCCACTTTTTTTATACTCTGGCCTATTTTGACCTCTTTTATATGTTACTGTCACCCCAAGTGCGCCAGAAGACTTATCGAAGACCATCCGCCGGGGCAGTACGGATGGTGTAATGGTTAGCATTACTGCCTGACAGCACTGAGGTCATGGGTTCGATTCCCACCATGGCCCTAACTGTGTGGAGTTTGTATATTCTCCCATTACTTGCGTGGGTTTTCCTCCAGGTACTCTGGTTTCCTCCCACAATCCAAAATTATACAGGCAGGTTAATTGGCTCCCAATAAAATTAACCCTAGCGTGAATGTGTGAGCGTATCATGTGGTAGGGAATATAGATTGCAAGCTCCACTGGGGCAGGGACTGATGTAAATGGCCAAATATTCTCTGTAAAGCGCTGCGGAATATGTGTGCGCTATATAAATAATTGGTGGTAATAATAATAATAAAGCCACTCGCTCCATGTTTAGTAGTAAACAATGGAAAATCAATGCAACCGGTTTCACGGGAGTTGGATTCGTCCCTCTGTCTGTGGTCCCAACATCAGCCCTCACTAGAAATACCCACCGCTGGCTCTGAGCGGCGGTGGCCAGAGACGCAGTTTTACATTCCTGGCTCTCATTAGAGTGTCTTTGTGTTTTCTGGAGTTTGCAGAATTCCTGAAGGAATTATAATCTTAGAACAACGTGTAATCCTCCCTGCTCTGCAGTCGGGTCCTGCACTTCCTCGTAATGAAGATCTGAAATCCGAGCGAGCCCGTGCGTGCCAGGTGCCTCTTTTCCCCTTGTGATAATGGAGTGACAGTATGAAACCTGGTCCTTTACTGAATGACAAAACCACTTTCTCTTCCCATGTTTATTATACGTTTATTGGTTTATGTTTTGCAACAGGCTTTTGTTAGCTCATGTTCCCTAATGTTCTAAATTACAAACGAACAATAGACCTGTTGTGGATTATGATTCATTTCTTTCTATTCGCTTTATCTGCAGAGTACATTGTTACTTAAAACATTTAATAAGAACAAAAGATGGGGTGTTGCCTATGGCAACCAATTAGATCCTAGCTATCGCTTATCTTATACAGTTTATGTAATGAGAGTTAAAATCTGATTGGTTGTTTGCTGTGGCAGCACAACACACTTACTAATTTACCCCAAACTATTTTCCCTGACTCGTACATAGAGGATATTCAGGGCGGGATGTACGAAGGGAAAAATGCGGTCAAAACTCAGAAAATTGTGGGCAGGGACATATCATAATGACATAAACTAAATCTAAAAGGCCGTCTGTCCCAGGGACCATATCGCATTCCTGTCCCCATCTGCTTGATGAAGTTGCAGAATGAAGCACTCAGCTTTTTTCTTTCATTCTTGTTGCAATTTGTGTCATTGCGGCCCCGCCCACTGCGGCAATGATTCAGGTAGTCGCATACAGGAAAGGTGCACCTGTTGACAGATTTTGCTTGTACCCCTGTTGATCCATTCACATCCACTTACAACACTGCACGTTGCCTCGGTGAAAACGGGGTCTTGTAAGGTAGGTACCCTATGTGTAATGTAGGGGCAGGGTTAGATTGGCCCACAGGGGTATACGGGAAACCCCTGTGAGCCCCACTCCCTGGGGGACCACAACTCTTCCCCTCCTAGGGATCAGGCTCCAGATTGTGTTCATGAATTATATAGAGGTATTATGTTTATTTTACATTATAATGCACAGGACTGTGGTGTATTTTATACACTACATTGCTGTTACTAATCTGGTATATTACCATGCATGAACTAGCGGTCTTAACTATATATACCTGTGTGTGTGTGTGTGTGTGTGTGTGTGTGTGTGTGTGTGTGTGTGTGTGTGTATGTGTATGTGTATGTGTATGTGTATGTGTATGTGTATGTGTATGTATATGTATATGTATATGTGTGTATATATATATATATATATATATATATATATATATATATATACACATTATCAAGGGTTCCGGCACGGTGTAGGGGTCTGTACAGTAATCTCAACAATCCTTATTTCTCCACCATATCCACTGGAGAATGCGATATTTAAGCTGTCTCCATATTTAAGCGCAGTGAATCATTGACATTAGGGTCTATTCATGAAGCAGTGAAAAGTGTGGAGAAGTTGCCCATGGAAACCAATCAGCATTGACGTAACATTTATAATTTGCATACAGGTTGAGTATCCCATATCCAAATATTCCGAAATACGGAATTTTTTGAGTGAGATAGTGAAACCTTTATCTGATGGCTCAATGTACACAAACTTTGTTTAATACACAGTTATTAAAATGATTGTATTAAATGACCTTCAGGCTGTGTGTATAAGGTGTATGTGAAACATAAATGAATTATGTGAATGTACACACACTTTTTTACTGCACAGTTATTAAAAATATTGGCTAAATGACCTTCAGGCTGTGTGTATAAGGTGTATATAAATCATAAATTAATTCTGTGCTTAGACTTGGGTCCCATCGCCATGATTTCTCATTATGGTATGCAATTATTCCAAAATATGGAAAAATCCGATATCCAAAATACTTCTGGTCCCAAGCATTTTGGATAAGGGATACTCAACCTGTACTATACAATTGTACGGAGCAGCTGATTGGTTGCCATGGGCAACTTCTCCACAGGCTCGCTTCTCCACTCTTTTCACTGCTTCATGAATAGACCCCATTGTCTGTCTTTCAGCGGTCACTGTAGATCGTGCAGCCCCTCATAAGATGTAATGGCGGTGGGCTACCACCAGGTGATATTTCTTTTCTCCATTTTTAAGCAAAGATAATGCCACAGTGCAGGAGCATTGCGGTCTGAAGCCCTGTTCTGGACTCGCCCACCAAACTCGCGAGAGGGTGCAATGCCGCCAGCAGGAGAATTGTGTAGCGCTGTCCGGACCCCCTGGGCAACTCTACAGACTGCAGTGTGGACGGAGTGTCCTGTGGGCACCCTGCTAGTCAGATCCTTCTGCTTTACATCCTAGGCTCCTCCCCACAGCTTACTGGGTAGACAAAGGGCCGGCATGTGCGCAGTCTGACATTTGTCTTTCGCTTCCACTAGTAAGTGCTTCCCAGGACAGTCCGTTTTCTCATCCCCTGCTAATGTCCTGTAAATATGGAGAAATTATATTTGCAGTAAGCAGTAGATTCTATGTACACGGAGAATCAGCTGTTACCAAATAGACCCCTTAATGTTAATACAGTGAACTCAAGTCACAACTAGATTCAGTTTTCTTGATTGAGGTTTTCCTTTAAAGGCAGCGCTCCCCGGTGGGGTGAAAATGAAGAATTTATAGCTGAAAAGATTTGCAGATCACACGTTAGAGATTCTGCTAGTTCCTTTGTGCCGTATATCACTTGTGTAGGCTTTTTTTCATAATCGGCCATTCTTGTAGTACTATCCCTTGGCTGCTATGTAGAAGATTGTTCTATCCAAGGCTTGTCAAATATATTGCATGTAATGCCACCCCAAGGCATCCTCATAAGCTATTGTTGTAAATCAAGTTAATTAAAATCTTTTCTTGAGGAAGACGAAGGCTTGGACATTAATGATGTCGTGGTCGAGCGGTTCCGAACGTTGCTCCATTATTTCAAAAGCCAAAGAAGGTGAAGCAACTTAACCAAGAAGTAACATAATATACATGCCGTACCAACAAGACATCATAACTCTGTTCATGTTGGCAGACAATAGGTCGGTTGTCCAAGGGTGCTTATGCCAAGAGGCCACGGTTATCCCATCTCATCCATTGTCAACCTGTTCGTGGCTTGTGCGTCATGTCCTTGCAGAGCAGGTTCTGCATCTGGTAACAGTTTTTTGCTTAGCACATACTCTTGTATTCTCAAGAGTATCCTAGCCAGTGCAATGACCTCCAGTCATTCAATTCTGTTGACGTTTTTAGGACCAGATAGACCAGCAAAGGCTACACCTGGATCGGGAGAGAGAACTGAAAATTATTATTATTATTATTACATTTTATTTATAGGGCGCTACAAGTGTTACGCAGCGCCGTACAAAGGACAGTACAGGGAGACAAAACTTGGCATAACAGTAATTAAATAACAAAAATGGAGTACAGGTAACAAAGAGCACCACAGTTCTCAAAACATAATACAGCTTAGATGGAAGTAGCAAGGGAGTAATCATTGTACTACTTGGGGCTTGCGGCCATAGATGGAGAGGAGCCTTTACCAGTGGGAGAAAAGCAGGTAAAGATGGTCGCTGACTGAAATGTGTCGAGAAGAGAGCTTAGACAACAATAGGAGAGAGGGCCCTGCTCTGAAGAGCTAACAATCTAGTGGGGAGGGGTGACAGACAGATGACATGAGGTGCAAGCAAGCAGGAGGAAGCCTGATGGCAGTATGCAAGCAAAGCAGAGATGTTCAAGGCGTGGGGCAGGGGGCTTGAGGAGCAGCCTAAGGACTAGGTTATGCATTGGAGGGGTACGCTTTGATAAATAGGTGGGTTTTCAGTGCCCGTTTGAAGCTTTGCAAGGTCGGGGAGAGTCTAATGGAGCGGGGGAACGCGTTCCACTGAATGGGGCCAAACTGAATGGTTGAGGGTCAGCATTTAACAGAACTGTTCAACTGTTTAGACACTGGTGCCGGGATGTAATGGAAGCCAAGTTTTGCATCCAGGAAAAAGTTGGACAAACTTGGATATATAATGTGCAACTTTTTCCCAGAACATGGCCAATGGAGTTTTAGACCAGAAAGCTTCTGACTTTTTCAGATCAACCGGAAATAGTCTTATTAGTATAACAGTTGCACAGTATGGGAGAATGTCACCCAAAGTTCCATGATTAAAGCAACACACACCTTATATAAACCCCAGTCCTTTAGGACGCACAAGCAGATCCTGCTGATTAAAATTATACGCGGCATGGCTGTATTCCGTGTGTAATCACGGAGATTCCTGGTGTAAGTAAGCTGGCAGGTCCCGTGAAACTCTGTTAGCGTTGGGCGTCTTTTTTTTTTTTCTCTGACGTCCTAGTGGATGCTGGGGACTCCGTAAGGACCATGGGGAATAGACGGGCTCCGCAGGAGACTGGGCACACTAAAAGAAAGATTTGGTACTACCTGGTGTGCACTGGCTCCTCCCTCTATGCCCCTCCTCCAGACCTCAGTTAGATTTCTGTGCCCGGCCGAGCTGCATGCACACTAGGGGCTCTCCTGAGCTCCTAGAAAGAAAGTATATATTAGGTTTTTTATTTTACAGTGAGACCTGCTGGCAACAGGCTCACTGCAACGAGGGACTAAGGGGAGAAGAAGCGAACCTACCTGCTTGCAGCTAGCTTGGGCTTCTTAGGCTACTGGACACCTTTAGCTCCAGAGGGATCGACCGCAGGACCCGTCCTTGGTGTTCGTTCCCGGAGCCGCGCCGCCGTCCCCCTTACAGAGCCAGAAGCATGAAGATGGTCCGGAAAATCGGTGGCAGAAGACTTCAGTCTTCACCAAGGTAGCGCACAGCACTGCAGCTGTGCGCCATTGCTCCTCATTACACACTTCACACTCCGGTCACTGAGGGTGCAGGGCGCTGGGGGGGGGGCGCCCTGAGCAGCAATAATATCACCTTGGCTGGCAAAATAACCACAATATATAGCCCCAGAGGCTATATATGTGGTAATTACCCCTGCCAGAATACAGAAAAAAGCGGGAGAAAAGTCCGCCGAAAAGGGGCGGAGCCATCTCCCTCAGCACACTGGCGCCATTTCTCCCTCACAGTTCCGCTGGAAGGAAGCTCCCTGACTCTCCCCTGCAGTCTACACTACAGCAAAGGGTAAAAAAGAGAGGGGGGGCACAGATTTGAGGCGCAGTAAATATTATAGCAGCTATAGGGGACATAACTCAGTTAGTCCCTGCATTATATAGCGCTCTGGTGTGTGCTGGCATACTCTATCTCTGTCTCCCCAAAGGGCTTTTGTGGGGTCCTGTCTCCTTTAAGAGCATTCCCTGTGTGTGTGTGTGCGGTGTGTCGGTACGGCTGTGTCGACATGTTTGATGAGGAGATTTATGTGGAGGCGGAGCAGATGCCTATAAATGTGATGTCACCCCCTGCAGGGCAGACACCTGAGTGGATGGACTTATGGAAGGAATTACGTTCAAGTGTCGACTCCTTACATAAAAAATTTGACGACATGCCAAATGCGGGACAGCCGGCTTCTCAGCTCGTGCCTGCCCAGGCAATTCAAAGACCATCAGGGGCTCTAAAACGCCCGCTACCTCAGATGGCAGACACAGATGTCGACACGGATACTGATACCAGTGTCGACGACGATGAGTCAAATTTAATGTCCGCTAGGGCCATTCGTGGCATGATTGAGGCAATGAAAGAGGTTTTACACCTTTCTGATATAAACACAGGTACCTCAAAAAAGGGTATTATGTTTGGGGAGAAAAAACTTCCAATAGTTTTTCCCCCATCTGAAGAATTGAATGAAGTGTGTGAAGAAGCGTGGGCTTTCCCTGATAAGAAATTGGTGATTTCTAAAAAATTACTAATGGCGTTCCCTTTCTCGCCAGAGGATAGGTCACGTTGGGAAACTCCCCCTAGGGTGGATAAAGCGCTCACACGTTTGTCTAAAAAGGTGGCACTACCGTCTCCGGATACGGCCGCCCTAAAGGAACCTGCTGATAGAAAGCAGGAGGCTATCCTAAAGTCTATATATACACACACTGGTGTTATACTGAGACCAGCTATTGCTTCAGCGTGGATGTGCAGTGCTGCTGCTGCTTGGTCAGATTCCCTGTCAGAAAATATTGACACCCTGGACAGGGACACTATATTGCTAACCGTAGAGCATATAAAAGACTCAGTCTTGTACATGAGAGATGCACAGAGGGAGATCTGCCGGCTGGCATCTAGAATAAGTGCATTGTCCATTTCTGCTAGGAGAGGCTTATGGACTCGGCAGTGGACAGGGGATGCAGATTCTAAAAGGCACATGGAAGTTTTGCCTTATAAGGGTGAGGAGTTATTCGGGGATGGTCTCTCAGACCTTGTTTCCACAGCAACAGCTGGGAAGTCAGCATTTTTACCCCATGTCCCCTCACAGCCTAAGAAAGCGCCGTATTATCAGGTACAGTCCTTTCGACCCCAGAAAAACAGGCGGGGAAAAGGCGGGTCCTTTCTGTCTAGAGGCAGAGGAAGGGGAAAAAAGCTGCACCACGCAGCAGGTTCCCAGGAACCAAAGTCCTCCCCCGCTTCTTCCAAGTCCGCCGCATGACGGTGGGGCTCCACAGGCGGAGCCAGGTACGGTGGGGGGCCGCCTCAAAAATTTCAGCGATCAGTGGGTTCGCTCACGGGTGGATCCCTGGATCCTTCAAGTAGTATCTCAGGGGTACAAGCTGGAATTCGAGGCGCCTCCCCCCCGCCGTTTCCTCAAATCGGCCTTACCGACAACTCCCTCGGGCAGGGAGGCTGTACTAGAGGTAATTCACAAGCTGTATTCCCAGCAGGTGATAGTCAAAGTACCCCTACTTCAACAAGGACGGGGTTACTATTCCACACTGTTTGTGGTACCGAAACCGGACGGTTCGGTGAGACCCATTTTAAATTTGAAATCCTTGAACACTTACATAAAAAGATTCAAGTTCAAGATGGAATCGCTCAGGGCGGTTATTGCAAGCCTGGACGAGGGGGATTACATGGTATCCCTGGACATCAAGGATGCTTACCTGCTTGTCCCAATTTACCTTCCTCACCAGGAGTACCTCAGATTTGTGGTACAGGATTGCCATAACCAATTCCAGACTCTACCGTTTGGACTGTCCACGGCACCAAGGGTGTTTACCAAGGTAATGGCAGAAATGATGATACTCCTTCGAAAAAAGGGTGTTTTAATTATCCCGTACTTGGACGATCTCCTAATAAAGGCAAGGTCCAGGGAGCAGTTACTGGTCGGAGTAGCACTATCTCGGGAAGTGCTACAACAGCATGGCTGGATTCTAAACATTCCAAAGTCACAGCTGGTCCCTACGACACGTCTACTGTTCCTGGGGATGGTTCTGGACACAGAACAGAAAAAAGTGTTTCTCCCGCAGGAGAAAGCCAAGGAGCTGTCATCTCTAGTCAGAGACCTCCTAAAACCAAAACGGGTATCGGTGCATCACTGCACACGAGTCCTGGGAAAAATGGTGGCTTCGTACGAAGCAATTCCATTCGGCAGGTTCCATGCAAGGACCTTCCAGTGGGACCTCTTGGACAAGTGGTCGGGATCGCATCTTCAGATGCATCAACTGATAACCCTGTCTCCAAGGACCAGGGTGTCTCTACTGTGGTGGCTGCAGAGTGCTCATCTTCTAGTGGGCCGCAGATTCGGCATACAGGACTGGGTCCTGGTGACCACGGATGCCAGCCTTCGGGGCTGGGGCGCAGTCACACAGGGAAGAAATTTCCAGGGACTTTGGTCAAGTCAGGAGTCGTCCCTCCACATAAACATTCTGGAACTGAGGGCCATTTACAATGCCCTAAGTCAGGCAAGGCCCCTGCTTCAAAACCAGCCGGTTCTGATCCAATCAGACAACATCACGGCAGTCGCCCATGTAAACCGACAGGGCGGCACAAGAAGCAGGGTGGCCATGGCAGAAGCCACAAGGATTCTCCGATGGGCGGAAAATCACGTACTAGCACTGTCAGCAGTGTTCATTCCGGGAGTGGACAACTGGGAAGCAGACTTCCTCAGCAGGCACGACCTCCACCCGGGAGAGTGGGGACTTCATCCAGAAGTCTTTCAAATGATTGTAAACCAGTGGGAAAAACCACAGGTGGGCATGATGGCGTCCCGCCTAAACAAAAAGCTAGAAAAATATTGCGCCAGGTCGAGAGACCCGCAGGCGATAGCTGTGGACGCTCTGGTAACACCGTGGGTGTACCGATCGGTTTATGTGTTCCCTCCTCTTCCTCTCATACCAAAGGTACTGAGGATAATAAGAAGAGGAGTAAGAACTATACTCATTGTTCCGGATTGGCCAAGAAGAGCGTGGTATCCGAAACTTCAGGAAATTATGTCAGAGGACCCATGGCCTCTACCGCTCAGACAGGACCTGCTGCAGCAGGGGCCCTGTCTGTTCCAAGACTTACCGCGGCTGCGTTTGACGGCATGGCGGTTGAACACCGGATCCTGAAGGAAAAGGGCATTCCGGAGGAAGTAATTCCTACGCTGATAAAAGCTAGGAAAGAAGTAACCGCAAACCATTATCACCGCATATGGCGAAAATATGTTGCGTGGTGTGAGGCCAGGAAGGCCCCTACAGAGGAATTTCAGCTGGGTCGTTTTCTGCACTTCCTACTGTCGGGAGTGACTATGGGCCTAAAATTGGGTTCCATGAAGGTCCAGATTTCGGCTCTGTCGATTTTCTTCCAGAAAGAACTGGCTTCACTACCTGAAGTTCAGACTTTTGTAAAGGGAGTGCTTCATATTCAGCCCCCTTTTGTGCCTCCTGTGGCACCTTGGGATCTCAATGTGGTCTTGAGTTTCCTAAAATCACATTGGTTTGAACCACTTAAAACTGTGGATCTGAAATATCTCACGTGGAAAGTGGTCATGTTATTGGCCTTGGCTTCGGCCAGGCGTGTGTCAGAATTGGCGGCTTTGTCATGTAAAAGCCCTTATCTGATTTTCCATATGGATAGGGCAGAATTAAGGACTCGTCCCCAGTTTCTCCCTAAGGTGGTATCAGCTTTTCACTTGAACCAACCTATTGTGGTGCCTGCGGCTACTAGGGACTTGGAGGATTCCAAGTTACTGGACGTAGTCAGGGCCTTGAAAATTTATGTTTCCAGGACGGCTGGAGTCAGGAAAACTGACTCGCTTTTTATCCGGTATGCACCCAACAAAATAGGTGCTCCTGCTTCTAAGCAGACTATTGCTCGCTGGATTTGTAGCACAATTCAGCTGGCGCATTCTGCGGCTGGATTGCCGCATCCTAAATCAGTGAAAGCCCATTCCACGAGAAAGGTGGGCTCATCTTGGGCGGCTGCCCGAGGGGTCTCGGCTTTACAACTTTGCCGAGCTGCAACTTGGTCAGGGGCAAACACGTTTGCTAAATTCTACAAATTTGATACCCTGGCTGAGGAGGACCTTGAGTTCTCTCATTCGGTGCTGCAGAGTCATCCGCACTCTCCCGCCCGTTTGGGAGCTTTGGTATAATCCCCATGGTCCTTACGGAGTCCCCAGCATCCACTAGGACGTCAGAGAAAATAAGATTTTACTCACCGGTAAATCTATTTCTCGTAGTCCGTAGTGGATGCTGGGCGCCCATCCCAAGTGCGAATTGTCTGCAATACTTCTATATAGTTATTGCCTAACTAAAGGGTTATTGTTGAGCCATCTGTTGAGAGGCTCAGTTGTATTTCATACTGTTAACTGGGTTTAATATCACGAGTTATACGGTGTGATTGGTGTGGCTGGTATGAGTCTTACCCGGGATTCAAAATCCTTCCTTATTGTGTCAGCTCTTCCGGGCACAGTATCCTAACTGAGGTCTGGAGGAGGGGCATAGAGGGAGGAGCCAGTGCACACCAGGTAGTACCAAATCTTTCTTTTAGTGTGCCCAGTCTCCTGCGGAGCCCGTCTATTCCCCATGGTCCTTACGAAGTCCCCAGCATCCACTACGGACTACGAGAAATAGATTTACCGGTGAGTAAAATCTTATTTTTTTGCTGAAAATGCATCTTATTCACGTCACTACGCAAATAGGATGTACAAGCAGATGCTGCAGATTAAAATGACATGCCTATATTCTGTCTGCGGCTGTATCTGCAAACGAAATGCTACGTTACAGTGTCTATGGCTGTTTTCTAAGAAACCTCTGTAGCGTATCATTTCATATGCAGATACAGCCACGGTCACACACAGTATATAGGCATGCCACCTATCATTGTAATCAGAGTAAGCTGCGTGTGCGTCCTATTCTCATCATTTTGTGAATAAGACTCATTTTAATGTAAAAAGTCGCACATAAAGATGCTCGCCACTATCGAGTTACCCCACAGCATGTTGTAACTAGAAGGGCTGTTTAACGTGCAGGGAGACCAGATTTAAGTGGACACATCTCTTTGAATTGTTCATCAGCGTTCTCTGGAACCGGAGTGATACAAATATATATATATATATATATATATATATATATATATATATATATATATATATATATATATATATATAATGCTCTGAGAACATTGGTGTGTTTTGGTTTGGCAAACTTTTAAACTTTGCATTGTCTAATACAGTTTGTCGTTTTGGAGCCAGCATGAAAATCTACCTGTCTCTCAGGAACTCATTTCACTTCTGTCCAAAGTCCAATTTTTGTCCCTTTGTCTCGGATCCTTCTCAGCAGGGCTCAGATCTCCGGGTCCCTGAACAGACCTCATTTAGTGCACTTGGCAATCTCTCTTTTGCTTTGGATTGAACAAGCAGAGGGGATGAATTATCACATTCCTGGAGATGGAAACATTAGTGTTCCAGGACTGAGATCATTCGCTACACGGCTGGGAGGCTGGGAAGACTCCTACACGCTTGTTTCCAGAGTATTTAATCCTGAGAATAAAATTACAGCTATTAGATCGATGCTGAACCTCACCGTCTGTGGCTTGCATATCCTGTGTGTGTGTGTGTGTGTGTGTGTGTGTGTGTGTGTGTGTGTGTGTGTGTGTGTCTGTACGTATATTATGTGACTGTTTGCCTGCAGCTTCGCACGCGTGGATGTCTGTTATTGCGCAGCGGAACTCATTTTACAAGGACAGTAGTGCCATCTGATAATATGATGTATATTTTATATTGTACACATTGATCACAAAATTTCTTTGAAGTGTTTTCCTTCAGGGATTAACACACACAAAGATGCTTTGGGCTACTAACTCACACCATGTGGAACCATAGCGTGTAGTATTTGTCCTGATGCGTCAAGATAACCTGCCTGATTAGTCAGTTTTTCATGCAAAATAGATCTTGTATATCTACAACTATGTACTGTAACTCGTCATGAATGGGGTGTGCAATAAATGTATAGTGTGTGTATATATGTACGTAGTACAGTACATCTGAAAAGTATTTACAGCGCTTCACTTTTTCCATTGCATCAACAAAGTATTGTGCAAAGGCTGTGAATACTTATGTACATGTGATTTCTTAGTTTTTTATTTTTAAGAAATTGCAGAAATCTAAAAAACAAAATAAAAAATAAAAAACCTTTTGCCATTATGGGGTATTGTGTGTAGAATTTTGAGGGGAAAAAAATAATTTATTCCTTTTTGGAATAAGGCTGTAACATAACAAAATGTGGAATAAGTGAAGCGCTGTGAATACTTTTAGGAAAAAGAGATAAGGGTTCAAGCGACCACTGGTGTCAATATACTAGTATGTAGCTGTAATAAGTAACATATGTGATCAGAATAAAATTTTGACAAGGGAATTTAATATCCCAAAAATATTTTCATTTTACCATAAAATTAATACAAATTAAAGGTGTATATATCTATAAAAACATAATTAAAACCGAGATATAAGAGAATAAAGGAGATTCTTAACTTAATGAGCTGGAGGTCCTAGGGGGAAAGCCCAACGTGTTTCATCCTTTAGACTTCTTTCAGGACGAAACGTGTTGGGATTTCCCCTCAGGACCTCCAGTTCATTAAGTTAAGAATCTCCTTTATTCTCTTATATCTCTTTTAATTAGGTTTTTATAGATATATACCTTTAATTAATTTGTATTCCCTTGATGAAGTCTGTTTGACGAAACGCATTGGAAGACCTGTACCTACCTCATATCCAGATAAGGAATTACCTTTTTATTGATTCTATTGTAGTTTTTATACATTTTAAGTACTTTAGTCCAGCTGTGGTTTGTACTGTTGTCCCATTTTTTACGTTATATGTTTTACTGTTATTAGATTGTTTTTTTTATTACTAATGAATTGTTATTTATTATTTAATTTGCATTGATATCTGCTACATTGATTTAACACCAGTGGTCGCTACACATCCCTCATTCTTTGTTTATTATATATATATATATATATATATATATATATATATATATATATATATATATATGTATATGTATATATAATACTAGGTGATTCATCGCACCCTACGGGCGCTCTTCACACCGTCGTAAGGGGCTATGCCCCCTTAACCCTTGCACACCCTTGTGGTGTGTAATATTTTTATTATATGGGAGTATTACCTCCAATCATAATTGTGGGAGTGGTTAAATATTGCACGGACAAAGGGCGTGCAATGGTTAAGGGGTCGCAGCCCCTTGCAATGGGGTGAAGAGCGCACGCAGGGCCTGATGAATCACCTAGTAGGTGCGGTGGTGCCGCAGGTGGGGGCCTGGAGCCACCGCGGGTGGGGGAGGAGCAGTTGCGGGGTGCCTCGGGTGGGGGAGGGGCGAATGCGGTGGTGCGGTGGGAGGGGTTGCTGCAGGTGGGGGAGGGGGTCCTGAGCTACCGCGGGTGCTGGAGGGGGTGTGTGGGGGTGCCGCAGATGGGGTCCGGAGGTACTGTGAGTGGGTGAGGGGCGGGTAATGCTTCTCCTGCTTCTTCTCCTGTCAGCAGCTAAGCTGCTGTCCTCCCTTTGGCAGTGGCTCTCCCGGAGACTCGCACAGCAGCCGAGCAGCCAGTCACTATTGTTAGCGCTGGTGTCCCAACGCGCCGCATTACAGGGAAGAAGATGTACGCAATAAACTACAGCTCCCAGCATCCCTAAGGGCCGGAATGCTTCGGCGCTAAGGGCTGCTGGGACCTGTAGTTTATTTAGTGCGTCTACTTCCCTGTAATGCGTACAGTATATTTCTCAAAAATATTGCTATATACAGACACAACCCTTACATTTTTATTATATATGATATGATACTGCAAGTTAATAGGCATACCTCCCAAGTGTCCCGATTTTCACAGTACAGTCCGTTTTTTTGGGCACTGTCCCGCTGTCTTACCCGCGTGCCACAGTGTCCCACTGTGGTGGGGGGGGGGGGGGGGGGGAGGCAGGTGGGAGGCTTCTGCATAAGTAGAGCAGCGGTCAATAGATGCTGTGCGCAGAGACAAGGGGGTACTGGGGGCATGCCAGCAGCTCACCAAGCAGGAGTGGATTGCGATTGCGGGCATTCCCGCAAAGCTGTGCCCACTTTACATTGGCCATGCCCCTTTTTTCAGGCAGGCGTGGCTTTGTGGCGTGAGGGAGTCCATACTTTTGGTGGCCACGATGTTAGAAGGCATGAATAGGTGTGTGTATATGTATGAGATTATATATATATATATATATATATATATATATATATATATATAATATTATATTAGTCAGTGTCTTACAAGAGCATTCAGCCCCAGTTGGCTCTTACAGTACATTTTCAAACTCATGATTCATTATTTGTCTGTAGATTTTTAGAAAACAGAACGGCAGAAGTATCCATCCCTGTGCTGTGGAAGCTCCAGGTTTACACCTGGAAGATATTGACTGTCAATTAGCCTCTGTATAGAAATCCTTAAAGAACAAGTCAGCTTTCATGTAGAAGACCCCCTAATTCAAATAACATAGGTCATATGTATATATAATACAGTACTTCACATATCGTGGCTATTTATTGAATAGAGTCTTCAGTTTGATAACGTTATTGACATCTATTCTCCCCACAATCTGCTTGTTTTGGCTCATGGTGACTTTGGGGTCTATGTACTAAGCCTTGGAGAGAGAGAGTGAAGGCACCAACCAATCAGCTCCTAACTGTCATTTCTCTAACGTCCTAAGTGGGTGCTGGGGACTCCGTAAGGACCATGGGGATTAGCGGCTCCGCAGGAGACTGGGCACAACTAAAGAAAGCTTTAGGACTACCTGGTGTGCACTGGCTCCTCCCACTAAGACCCTCCTCCAGACCCCAGTTAGATTCTTGTGCCCGGCTGAGCTGGATGCACACTAGGGGCTCTCCTGAGCTCCTAGAAAGAAAGTATATTTAGGTTTTTTATTTTACAGTGAGATCTGCTGGCAACAGACTCACTGCAGCGAGGGACTAAGGGGAGAAGAAGCGAACCTACCTAACAGGTGGTAGTTTGGGCTTCTTAGGCTACTGGACACCATTAGCTCCAGAGGGATCGACCGCAGGACCCAACCTTGGTGTTCGTTCCCGGAGGCGCGCCGCCGCCCCCCTTACAGAGCCAGAAGCAAGAAGAGGTCCGGAAAATCGGCGGCAGAAGACTTCGGTCTTCAACAAGGTAGCGCACAGCACTGCAGCTGTGCGCCATTGCTCCTCATGTACACCTCACACTCCGGTCACTGATGGGTGCAGGGCGCTGGGGGGGGGGGGGGGGGCGCCCTGAGGGCAATATATTAGAGATGAGCGGGTTCGGTTCCTCGGAATCCGAACCCGCCCGAACTTCAGTTTTTTTTACACGGGTCCGAGCGACTCGGATCTTCCCGCCTTGCTCGGTTAACCCGAGCGCGCCCGAACGTCATCATCACGCTGTCGGATTCTCGCGAGGCTCGGATTCTATCGCGAGACTCGGATTCTATATAAGGAGCCGCGCGTCGCCGCCATTTTTCACACGTGCTTTGAGATTCATAGGGAGAGGACGTGGCTGGCGTCCTCTCCGTTTATAGAGATTCGAGAAGAGAGTGAGACAGAGAGAGACACAGTAGTAATTTGGGGAGCATTAGGAGGAGTACTACTACTACTAGTACTTGCTGAAGTGATAGAGAGAGATAGTGTGACTGTATTATCTGACTTTGGGGGAGACACTGACAGTGGGGAGCAGTTAGAGTCTGAGAGCAGGACTCAGGACTCAGGAGTACATATAACGTACAGTGCACACTTTTGCTGCCAGAGTGCCAGCCACACTGCCATTGTTTGTGACCACACTGACCACCAGTATAATATATATTGTGATTGTCTGCTTAGGACTCAGGAGTACTACTTGCAAGTTGCTGATAGTGTGACCAGTGACCTGACCACCAGTTTAATAATCACCACCAGTTTATGAGTTTAATAAATATATATATATATATATATATATATATATATATATATAATTGTATATAATATATATATAATATTGTATACCACCTAGCACCTACCCGTGTTTTTTTTTTTTTTTTTCTTTCTTCTTTATACATACTACTATAGTAGCTTACTGTAGCAGTCTGCGGTGCTGCTGAGCTGACAGTGTCCAGCAGGTCCGTCATCAGTCATTACATAATAAATATATAATATATACCTGTCCGGCTGCAGTACTAGTGATATTATATATACATATATTTTGATTTAATCTCATTATCATCCAGTCTATATTATCAGCAGACACAGTACGGTAGTCCACGGCTGTAGCTACCTCTGTGTCGGCACTCGGCAGTCCATCTATAAGTATACTAGTATCCATCCATCTTCATTGTTTACCTGAGGTGCCTTTTAGTTGTGCCAATTAAAATATGGAGAACAAAAATGTTGAGGTTCCAAAATTAGGGAAAGATCAAGATCCACTTCCACCTCGTGCTGAAGCTGCTGCCACTACTCATGGCCGAGACGATGAAATGCCAGCAACGTCGTCTGCCAAGGCCGATGCCCAATGTCATAGTACAGAGCATGTAAAATCCAAAACACCAAATATCAGTAAAAAAAGGACTCCAAAACCTAAAATAAAATTGTCGGAGGAGAAGCGTAAACTTGCCAATATGCCATTTACCACACGGAGTGGCAAGGAACGGCTGAGGCCCTGGCCTATGTTCATGGCTAGTGGTTCAGCTTCACATGAGGATGGAAGCACTCAGCCTCTCGCTAGAAAAATGAAAAGACTCAAGCTGGCAAAAGCACCGCAAAGAACTGTGCGTTCTTCGAAATCCCAAATCCACAAGGAGAGTCCAATTGTGTCGGTTGCGATGCCTGACCTTCCCAACACTGGACGTGAAGAGCATGCGCCTTCCACCATTTGCACGCCCCCTGCAAGTGCTGGAAGGAGCACCCGCAGTCCAGTTCCTGATAGTCAGATTGAAGATGTCAGTGTTGAAGTACACCAGGATGAGGAGGATATGGGTGTTGCTGGGGAGGAAATTGACCAGGAGGATTCTGATGGTGAGGTGGTTTGTTTAAGTCAGGCACCCGGGGAGACACCTGTTGTCCGTGGGAGGAATATGGCCATTGACATGCCTGGTGAAAATACCAAAAAAATCAGCTCTTCGGTGTGGAAGTATTTCAACAGAAATGCGGACAACAGGTGTCAAGCCGTGTGTTGCCTTTGTCAAGCTGCAATAAGTAGGGGTAAGGACGTTAACCACCTCGGAACATCCTCCCTTATACGTCACCTGCAGCGCATTCATAATAAGTCAGTGACAAGTTCAAAAACTTTGGGTGACAGCGGAAGCAGTCCACTGACCAGTAAATCCCTTCCTCTTGTAACCAAGCTCACGCAAACCACCCCACCAACTCCCTCAGTGTCAATTTCCTCCTTCCCCAGGAATGCCAATAGTCCTGCAGGCCATGTCACTGGCAATTCTGACGAGTCCTCTCCTGCCTGGGATTCCTCCGATGCATCCTTGAGTGTAATGCCTACTGCTGCTGGCGCTGCTGTTGTTGCTGCTGGGAGTCGATCGCCATCCCAGAGGGGAAGTCGTAAGCCCACTTGTACTACTTCCAGTAAGCAATTGACTGTCCAACAGTCCTTTGCGAGGAAGATGAAATATCGCAGCAGTCATCCTGCTGCAAAGCGGATAACTGAGGCCTTGACAACTATGTTGGTGTTAGACGTGCATCCGGTATCCGCCGTTTGTTCACAGGGAACTAGACAATTTCTTGAGGTAGTGTGCCCCCGTTACCAAATACCATCTAGGTTCCACTTCTCTAGGAAGGCGATACCGAGAATGTACACGGACGTCAGAAAAAGACTCACCAGTGTCCTAAAAAATGCAGTTGTACCCAATGTCCACTTAACCACGGACATGTGGACAAGTGGAGCAGGGCAGGGTCAGGACTATATGACTGTGACAGCCCACTGGGTAGATGTATGGACTCCCGCCGCAAGAACAGCAGCGGCGGCACCAGTAGCAGCATCTCGCAAACGCCAACTCTTTCCTAGGCAGGTTACGCTTTGTATCACCGCTTTCCAGAATACGCACACAGCTGAAAACCTCTTACGGCAACTGAGGAAGATCATCGCGGAATGGCTTACCCCAATTGGACTCTCCTGTGGATTTGTGGCATCGGACAACGCCAGCAATATTGTGTGTGCATTAAATATGGGCAAATTCCAGCACGTCCCATGTTTTGCACATACCTTGAATTTGGTGGTGCAGAATTTTTTAAAAAACGTCAGGGGTGTGCAAGAGATGCTGTCGGTGGCCAGAAGAATTGCGGGACACTTTCGGCGTACAGGCACCACGTACAGAAGACTGGAGCACCACCAAAAACAACTGAACCTGCCCTGCCATCATCTGAAGCAAGAAGTGGTAACGAGGTGGAATTCAACCCTCTATATGCTTCAGAGGTTGGAGGAGCAGCAAAAGGCCATTCAAGCCTATACAATTCAGCACGATATAGGAGGTGGAATGCACCTGTCTCAAGCGCAGTGGAGAATTATTTCAACATTGTGCAAGGTTCTGATGCCCTTTGAACTTGCCACACGTGAAGTCAGTTCAGACACTGCCAGCCTGAGTCAGGTCATTCCCCTCATCAGGCTTTTGCAGAAGAAGCTGGAGACATTGAAGGAGGAGCTAACACAGAGCGATTCCGCTAGGCATGTGGGACTTGTGGATGGAGCCCTTAATTCGCTTAACAAGGATTCACGGGTGGTCAATCTGTTGAAATCAGAGCACTACATTTTGGCCACCATGCTCGATCCTAGATTTAAAGCCTACCTTGGATCTCTCTTTCCGGCAGACACAAGTCTGCTGGGGTTCAAAGACCTGCTGGTGACAAAATTGTCAAGTCAAGCGGAACGCGACCTGTCAACATCTCCTCCTTCACATTCTCCCGCAACTGGGGGTGCGAGGAAAAGGCTCAGAATTCCGAGCCCACCCGCTGGCGGTGATGCAGGGCAGTCTGGAGCGACTGCTGATGCTGATATCTGGTCCGGACTGAAGGACCTGACAACGATTACGGACATGTCGTCTACTGTCACTGCATATGATTCTCTCACCATTGAAAGAATGGTGGAGGATTATATGAGTGACCGCATCCAAGTAGGCACGTCACACAGTCCGTACTTATACTGGCAGGAAAAAGAGGCAATTTGGAGGCCCTTGCACAAACTGGCTTTATTCTACCTAAGTTGCCCTCCCACAAGTGTGTACTCCGAAAGAGTGTTTAGTGCCGCCGCTCACCTTGTCAGCAATCGGCGTACGAGGTTACATCCAGAAAATGTGGAGAAGATGATGTTCATTAAAATGAATTATAATCAATTCCTCCGTGGAGACATTGACCAGCAGCAATTGCCTCCACAAAGTACACAGGGAGCTGAGATGGTGGATTCCAGTGGGGACGAATTGATAATCTGTGAGGAGGGGGATGTACACGGTGATATATCGGAGGATGATGATGAGGTGGACATCTTGCCTCTGTAGAGCCAGTTTGTGCAAGGAGAGATTAATTGCTTCTTTTTTGGTGGGGGTCCAAACCAACCCGTCATTTCAGTCACAGTCGTGTGGCAGACCCTGTCACTGAAATGATGGGTTGGTTAAAGTGTGCATGTCCTGTTTATACAACATAAGGGTGGGTGGGAGGGCCCAAGGACAATTCCATCTTGCACCTCTTTTTTCTTTTATTTTTCTTTGCGTCATGTGCTGTTTGGGGAGGGTTTTTTGGAAGGGACATCCTGCGTGACACTGCAGTGCCACTCCTAGATGGGCCCGGTGTTTGTGTCGGCCACTAGGGTCGCTTATCTTACTCACACAGCTACCTCATTGCGCCTCTTTTTTTCTTTGCGTCATGTGCTGTTTGGGGAGGGTTTTTTGGAAGGGACATCCTGCGTGACACTGCAGTGCCACTCCTAGATGGGCCCGGTGTTTGTGTCGGCCACTAGGGTCGCTTATCTTACTCACACAGCTACCTCATTGCGCCTCTTTTTTTCTTTGCGTCATGTGCTGTTTGGGGAGGGTTTTTTGGAAGGGACATCCTGCGTGACACTGCAGTGCCACTCCTAGATGGGCCCGGTGTTTGTGTCGGCCACTAGGGTCGCTTATCTTACTCACACAGCTACCTCGTTGCGCCTCTTTTTTTCTTTGCGTCATGTGCTGTTTGGGGAGGGTTTTTTGGAAGGGCCATCCTGCGTGACACTGCAGTGCCACTCCTAGATGGGCCCGGTGTTTGTGTCGGCCACTAGGGTCGCTTATCTTACTCACACAGCTACCTCATTGCGCCTCTTTTTTTCTTTGCGTCATGTGCTGTTTGGGGAGGGTTTTTTGGAAGGGACATCCTGCGTGACACTGCAGTGCCACTCCTAGATGGGCCAGGTGTTTGTGTCGGCCACTAGGGTCGCTTAGCTTAGTCATCCAGCGACCTCGGTGCAAATTTTAGGACTAAAAATAATATTGTGAGGTGTGAGGTATTCAGAATAGACTGAAAATGAGTGGAAATTATGGTTTTTGAGGTTAATAATACTTTGGGATCAAAATGACCCCCAAATTCTATGATTTAAGCTGTTTTTTAGTGTTTTTTGAAAAAAACACCCGAATCCAAAACACACCCGAATCCGACAAAAAAAATTCGGTGAGGTTTTGCCAAAACGCGGTCGAACCCAAAACACGGCCGCGGAACCGAACCCAAAACCAAAACACAAAACCCGAAAAATTTCAAGTGCACATCTCTACAATATATGACACCTTGGCTGGCAAATCTACATCATATATAGTCCTAGAGGCTATATAGATGTAAAATTACCCCTGCCAGTATTCCAGAAAAAGCGGGAGATAGTCCGCCGAAAAAGGGGCGGGGCCATCTCCCTCAGCACACTGGCGCCATTTTTTCTTCACAGTGCAGCTGGAAGACAGCTCCCCAGGCTCTCCCCTGTAGTTTTCAGGCTCAAAGGGTTAAAAAGAGAGGGGGGGCACTAAATTTAGGCGCAATATATGTATACAAGCAGCTATTGGGGGAAAAACACTCAGTTACAGTGTTAATCCCTGCATTATATAGCGCTCTGGTGTGTGCTGGCATACTCTCTCTCTGTCCCCCCAAAGGACTTTGTGGGGTCCTGTCCTCAGTCAGAGCATTCCCTGTGTGTGTGCGGTGTGTCGGTACGGCTGTGTCGACATATTGGATGAGGAAGGTTACGTGGAGGCGGAGCAGAGGCCGATAAATGGGATGTCGCCCCCTGTGGGGCCGACACCAGAGTGGATGGATAGGTGGAAGGTATTAACCGACAATGTCAACTCCTTACATAAAAGACTGGATGACGTAGCAGCTGTGGGACAGCCGGCTTCTCAACCCGCGCCTGCCCAGGCGTCTCAAAGGCCATCAGGGGTTTAAAAAACGCCCGTTACCTCAGATGGCAGACACAGATGTCGACACGGAGTCTGACTCCAGTGTCGACGAGGTTGAGACATATACACAATCCACTAGGAACATCCGTTACATGATCTCGGCAATGAAAAATATGTGTTACGCATTTCTGACATGAACCCAAGTACCACATAAAAGGGGTTTTATTTTTGGGGAGAAAAAGCAGCCAGTGTTTTGTTCCCCCATCAGATGAATGAATGAAGTGTGTAAAGAAGCGTGGGTTCCCCCGATAAGAAACTGGTAATTTCTAAACCGTTACTGATGGCGTACCCTTTCCCACCAGAGGATAGGTCACGCTGGGAGATATCCCCTAGGGTGGATAAGGCGCTCACACGTTTGTCAAAAAAGGTGGCACTGCCGTCTTAGGATACGGCCACCTTGAAGGAGCCTGCTGATAAAAAGCAGGAGGCTATCCTGAAGTCTGTATATACACACACTCAGGTTCTATACTGAGACCTGCAATTGCCTCAGCAAAATAGTGCTGCTGCAGCGTGGTCTGATACCCTGTCAGACGATATTAATACCCTAGACAGGGATAATATTTTGCTAACATAGAGCATTTTAAAGACGTCGTCTTATATAGGAAGGATGCACAGAGGGATATTTACCGGCTGGCATCCAGAATTAATGCAATGTCCATTCTGCCAGGAGGGTATTAGGAACCCGGCAGTGGACAGGTGATGCTGCCTTTAAAAGGCACATGGAGATTCTGCCTTATAAGGGTGAGGAATTGTTTGGGGATGGTCTCTGGGACCTCGTATCCACAGCAACAGCCGGGAAGAAAATTTTTTACCTCAGGTTTCCTCACAAAAGCCTAAGAAAGCACCGTATTTTCAGGTACAGTCCTTTCGGCTTCAGAAAAGCAAGCGGGTCAAAGGCGCTTCCTTTCTGCACAGAGACAAGGGAAGAAGGAAAAAGCTGCTCCAGGCAGCCAGTTCCCAGGATCAAAAATCTTCCCTCGCTTCCTCTGAGTCCACCGCATGACTCTGGGGCTCCACAGGTGGAGACAGGTGCGGTGGGGGCGCGTCTCGGGAACTTCAGGGACCAGTGGGCTTGCCCACAGGTGGATCCCTAGGTTCTGCAAGTAGTATCACAGGGATACAGGCTGGAGTTCGAGGCGACTCCCCCTCGCCGTTACCTCACATCAGCCTTGCCTGCTGCCCTCGGAGAAAGGTAGTACTGGCGGCAATTCACAAGCTGTACTTCCAGCAGGTGAAATCAAGGTACCCCTCCTTCAACTAGGCCGGGGTTACTATTCCAAAATGTTGTGGTACCGAAACCAGACGGTTCGGTGAGACCCATTCTAAAATTGAAATCCTTGAACACTTATACCCCTTTTCCACTAGCTCAAAAAACACGGGTAAATGCACGGGGGCGCGCATTTACCCGTGTTTTTGGCAAGTGGAAAAGGGTAAACCCGGATCAAGTGACCCGTGAATCCTACCCGGCTATTTATACCCCTTTTCCACTAGCTCAAAAAACACGGGTAAATGCACGGGGGCGCGCATTTACCCGTGTTTTTGGCAAGTGGAAAAGGGTAAACCCGGATCAAGTGACCCGTGAATCCTACCCGGCTATTTACCTGGGTAGGACACGGGAATGATCCGGGTAGGGTGTAGTGTAAACGGGAGCCGTGTCGATGCGACACGGCTCCCGTTTACACTGTATGGATGGGCGGCGCTGGGAGATCATGTGATCTCCCTGCGCCGCCCCTGCCGTGTAGCTAGAAGCGTCACCAACCCGGCATATGCCGGGTTGTGACTGCTAATGGGAAAGGGACCGAGCACGGGTCGCAGCAGGGGGCAGCTCCCGTGTCAGGCTCCCGGCTGCGACCCGTGCTCGTAGGTGTAAAAGGGGTATTATATACGAAGGTTCAAGTTCAAAATGGAATCGCTCAGGGCGATTATGGCAAGCCTGGAGAATTTCAGGGTATCACTGGACATCAAGGATGCTTACCTGCATGTCCCTATTTACCCTCTTCACCAGGTGTACCTCAAAATTGTGGTACAGGATTGTCATTACCAATTCCAGACGTTGCCGTTGGTCTGTCCCCGGCACCGAGGGTATTTACCAAGGTAATGGCCGAAGTACTTATCCCGTACTTGGACGATCTCCTTATAAAGGCGAGGTCCAGGGAGCAGTTGTTCGTCGGAGTAGCACTATCTCGGGAAGTGCTACAACAGCACGGCTGGATTCTAAATATTCCAAAGTCGCAGCTGGTTCCTACGACGCGTCTACTGTTCCTGGGTATGGTTCTGGACACAGAACAGGATAAAAAGAGTTTCTCCCGGAGGAGAAGTCCAAGGAGTTGGCGTCTCTAGACGGAGACCTCCTAATACAAATACAGGTGTCGGTGCATCAATGCACGCGAGCCTTGGGAGAGATGGTAGCTTCTTACGAAGAAATTCCATTCGCCAGGTCCCATGCAAGGATCTTCCAGTGGGATCTGTTGGACAAGTGGTCCGGGTCGCATCTTCAGATGCATCGGCGGATAACCCTGTCTCCAAGGGCCAGGGTGTCGCTGTGGTGGTGACTGCAGAGTGCTCATCATCTTCTAGGGGGCCGCAGATTCGGCATACAGGACTGGGTCCTGGTGACCACGGATGCCAGCCTTCAAGGCTGGGGGGCAGTCACACAGGGAAGTAACTTCCAAGGCCTATGGAAAAGTCAGGAGACTTCCCTACACATAAATGTTCTGGAACTATGGGCCATTTACAATGCCCTAAGTCAGGCTAGACCCCTGCTTCAACGCCGGCCGGTGCTGATCCAGTCAGACAACATCACGGCGGTCGCTCAGGGAAACCGACAGGGCGGCACAAGAAGCAGAATGGCGATGGCAGAAGCCACAAGGATTCTCCGATGGGCGGAAAATCATGTGTTAGCACTGTCAGCAGTGTTCATTCCCAGAGTGGACAACTGAGAAGCAGACTTTCTCCGCAGACACGACCTCCACCCGGGAGAGTGGGGACTTCATCCAGAAGTCTTCCAAATGATTGTA
This sequence comes from Pseudophryne corroboree, assembly GCF_028390025.1. Taxonomy (NCBI): domain Eukaryota; kingdom Metazoa; phylum Chordata; class Amphibia; order Anura; family Myobatrachidae; genus Pseudophryne; species Pseudophryne corroboree. The sequence continues at coordinate 48,883,394 of NC_086448.1, forward strand.
CACCGTTGGGAAAGGCCACAGGTGGACATGATGGCGTACCGCCTCAACAAAAAGCTACAAAGATATTGCGCCAGGTCACGGGACCCTCAGGCGATAGCTGTGGACGCTCTGGTAACACCGTGGGTGTACCAGTGGGTGTATGTGTTCCCTTCTCTGCCTCTCATACCCAGGGTAATGAGAATAATAAGAAGGAGAGGAGTAAGAACTATACTCATTGTTCCGGGTTGGCCAAGAAGAGCTTGGTACCCAGAACTCCAAGAAATGATCTCAGAGGACCCATGGCCTCTGCCGCTCAGACAGGACCTGCTGCAGCAGGGGGCCTGTCTGTTCCAAGACTTACCGCGGCTGCGTTTGACGGCATGGCGGTTGAACGCCGGATCCTGAAGGAAAAGGGCATTCCGGAGGAAGTTATCCCTACGCTATTTAAAGCTAGGAAAGAAGTGAACGCAAACCATTATCACCGCATATGGCGGAAATATGTTGCGTACTGTGAGGCCAGTAAGGCCCCAAAAGGAGGAATTTCAGCTAGGTCGATTTCTGCACTTCCTACAAGTCAGAGGTGACTATGGGCCTAAAATTGGGTTCCATTAAGGTCCAGATTTCGGCTCTATCGATTTTCTTCCAAAATAGAACTGGCTTCATTGCCTGAAGTTCAGACTTTTGTTAAGGGAGTGCTGCATAGTCAGCCCCCGTTTGTGCCTCCAGTGGCACCGTGGGATCTCAACGTAGTATTGGATTTCCTGAAGTCGCATTGAGTTGAGCCACTTAAATCCGTGGAGCTACTATACCTCACGTGGAAAGTGGTCATGCTGTGGGCCTTGGCGTCGGCCAGGCGTGTATCAGAATTGGCGGCTTTGTCATGCAAAAGCCCTTATCTGTATTTTATATGGATAAGGCGGAATTGAGGACTCGTTCCCAATTCCTTCCTAAGGTGGTATCCGTTTTTCATGTGAACCAACCTATTGTGGTGCCTGCGGCTACTTGGGACTTGGAGGATTCCAAGTTTCTGGACGTAGTCAGGGCCCTGAAAAATATGTTTCCAGGACGGCTGGAGTCAGAAAGACTGACTCGCTATTTATCCTGTATGCACCCAACAAGCTGGGTGCTCCTGCTTCTAAGCAGACTATTGCTCGCTGGATCTGTAGCACGATTCAACTTGCACATTCTGCGGCTGGACTGCGGCACCCTAAATCTGTAAAAGCCCATTCCACAAGGAAAGTGGGCTCTTCTTGGGCGGCTGCCCGAGGGGTCTCGGCTTTACAACTTTGCCGAGCTGTTACTTGGTCGGGGTCAAACACTCTTGCAAGAGTCTACAAGTTTGATACCCTGGCTGAGGAGGACCTAGAGTTTGCTCATTCGGTGCTGCAGAGTCATCCGCACTCTCCTGCCCGTTTGGGAGCTTTGGTATAATCCCCATGGTCCTTACGGAGTCCCCAGCATCCACCTAGGACGTTAGAGAAAATAAGATTTTACTCACCGGTAAATCTATTTCTCGTAGTCCGTAGTGGATGCTGGGCGCCCATCCCAAGTGCGGATTGTCTGCAATACTTGTACATAGTTATTGCCTAACTAAAGGGTTATTGTTGAGCCATCTGTTCAGAGGCTCTGTTGTTGTCATACTGTTAACTGGGTATAGTATCACGAGTTATACGGTGTGATTGGTGTGGCTGGTATGAGTCTTACCCGGGATTCAAAATCCTTCCTTATTGTGTCAGCTCTTCCGGGCACAGTATCCTAACTGAGGTCTGGAGGAGGGTCTTAGTGGGAGGAGCCAGTGCACACCAGGTAGTCCTAAAGCTTTCTTTAGTTGTGCCCAGTCTCCTGCGGAGCCGCTAATCCCCATGGTCCTTACGGAGTCCCCAGCATCCACTTAGGACGTTAGAGAAATAGATTTACCGGTGAGTAAAATCTTATTTTTTCAAACACAGCCTGTAACATTGCGGTTAGGAGCTGATTGGCTGGTACTTTATCTCTCTCCACTTGCTGTCTCTCCGATACTTAGTACATAGAACCCTGTATAACAAGTGCTGAACTTGTTCCGCGCTCTGCTTACGCCAGCCAACGTATATTTCATGTCCTGCCACTTGGGTATTTCCTTCTGTGAGGCAAGGAACGAATCCTGGATTCGGTGGCACAGTAGCCGGTTAGAGGGGTTTATCCTGGCAGCCTGCACTTGCTCCCCCTGCTGTGTGCACTGGTCACTGCACCCATGTGGTCTACGCATAATAATCTCCTGACGCCATTGGCAAGAACTTTGGGGATAGGCAGAAGGTTACAGATTGGTATCTCCACTGTCTCCCACGCACCGTACTGCTCTCTTTATAGATCTAGCTTTGACTGAAGAATGTTTTATTGTGATGTACAATATCCCATTTATCATCAGCTGCACAAGCTGACTGCTTTTACAGTGCAGCTTATTTTGTTGGCATATGCATCTGGTCTGATATCAAATGGCCATCGCTCAAATATGTTAAATTCCCAGAGTAAACTGCCTTTCCAAATGTGATTAGATTCAGAGCTGCAGGGCCAAGCCATTGGCATAATTACTATGGAAGTGGCGCTTTAAGTGCCACGCGAGCACATATTGTGTATCCACCTGGCTCTTTTTATCCAAACTAACCCTATGAGGACACGGTGCAGTTCTGGTGCATTTCTGGCTTTTTATCTCTCCTAGGAGCATGTGCCTAAGAACTGTCCTGATGCTGGCAGCACAACCCCGATCCTCCAAATCCAAAGAACAATGTGGAAAATTTGAGCCCTAGGTCTCTGATCTAGCACTTTATCAGCCACAGCAGGGCTACCCAATGCAGTCCAACACCATGGTATCGTAGCTCCTAGGTCAGTGGTTCTCAGACTTTTTTGAGTCATGGTGCCCTAAAGTATCAAAATGTTTTTCACAGCACCCCTATGACAAATGATTCTTATTGAGAACTTTAACCACTTAACTGACTATTTTGCCAAAAAACGCTCCAAAATTGTCGTGTTGTGTGTTTCGTTTTTTTTTTAAATGAATGAATTAGGTGAAGAACATGAATTTAAACCTATCCCAAATGATTTTAGTAAAAAAAAAAATATATATATATTTTTTGTAATTTTTTTCAAACATTGATCAGGAACATTGCGACCATTGGAACATCGGAAACATCGCGACCATCTTGGCTTTCATTTTGAAAGCCTGGACAGCCTCCAGGTATACAGGGGGGGTCTGGGGGTGGTTTGGGAGGGTTCATTTACACTCCCCAGCGGCTGTCATTGTCTGCATCCGCTGGAGGGGGGAAGGGTCCTGCCGTCCTGGACCACCAATCAAAGACACCCCTACAAGCCTGGGTGCCAGGGCACACAGTTTGAGAACCACTGCCGTAGGTGGTTATTGCAGTAACATTTCATGACCATTGACCAATAACGACCTAAAACTAGGATTTGGAAATCTTGCCCACTCCTAAATATCCCATGTTCAGCCCAAGTGGTTAATGAAGAGCTTTATGCTCTTCCAGAAGGAGAATGCTTCATGACCACTAAAGGTCACAGAGATCTCCTCTAATACGCCCATGACACAGCCCATATGTCCAGTTTCTGGCCAGCGAACCTCCGCTCCAAGACTGCCACCAATGAAACCATGTAACCCTTGGGGAAATGTATTAAGTATTGGAGCGATAAATCGGAGAAGTTTCCCAAGAAACCAATTTGGTTCTGTCATTTAATGCCGCTTTCAGATCGCAATACCGGGTCGCACCAGGGATTTGGAAACTGGTCCTTCCCGGGTACGACACAGCATTGGACCCTATCACACTGGCTTTCCGACCCAACAATATGCCGGATCAGGTTGCCATCGCAGGCACGGGCGGAGGCGGCGCTGGGAGATCATCTCCACG